>NW_020884872.1:66479284-66697923 GCF_003945725.1 Corapipo altera
CTATTCTATTCTATTCTATTCTATTCTATTCTATTCTATTCTATTCTATTCTATTCCATTCCATTCTATTCATTCATCAGCTTCACCTGGTTTCTGTACTTCCAAATAAAAAATTTGGACTTTGGGATATGATTTGCAGGGATGTTGACTGCATGTGCACAATAATCAGTTTTGTAGCTTTAAGAGATGCTAATTCTTCCCTTGACTGTTAATTGCACCATGTGACTGCTGGTTACTGAAAACAGAACCTTTGCAACTCATTTCTTGGGTTGAAAACTTTCTCTCTTTTTTTTATCCACTTGTATCCTCTGTTATATTCCAGATTGTTTTTTTCTAAAAATTTCTCACAATATCAAGAATGTGTTATCATGCAATAGCATGAACTGAGTAATATTCTTAAGATATTCTCTCTTATTGTCTACAGAAAAAATATTCACATGTAATAGCAAAAAAAGTCACATTTTGGAACTGTGGACCCTTAAAATGGAAACGTTTATCACTATCATGAGGTGAATTCCACATCATAAAATAAATTTTTGTTTTTCAGAGTGAAAGCTAACAGATTTCTAATAGTGAAATTCTCATTTGTATATAAGAACCTCATATCTGATATGTTTTGTTTTCTTTTTACAACAGGTGTTTTACTAGAAATTTCACAGTGTGTTGTTTTGTTCTCTTTCTGCTTTGGATAACTCTTTATGAGTATACTGTTCTGAGCTAAATTCACAGGACAGACATATAGATATGAAATTTCTTTTACAGGAAGAGATTCCTGATTTTTTACTTTTTCCAAGGACAGTATTGTCCTGGAAAGTATTTCTCCTAAAATTGCAGCAGAGAAAGAAGAGGAAGTACACACAATTATAAGAACCAGATGGTCAATGTCTTTGCTTTGATATGCAGTGAAAAACTTTGAGAAGTGGTGATTTGGTCTCAGTCCAGACCAGGGATCTGGAGCAGACTGGAATATGATTTCCTCTCCAGTTGCATATTCGCCAGACCCATTACCATGGGATGCAATAGATTGAAACTAAAGAAATTTGTCTCTTTTTTATGGTCTCTTTCTCTTTCTGTTACTGAAGTGTCTCACTTAATGTAGTGAAACAAAAAATCAAGATGATCTGTGTGCAGACCAGATAGAAAAAGACTACTTACAAAAGAGTGATATAGGAGATGATTCACTAGGTAAAACTGCTCAGGAGAATTAGTGTTTTAGCACAAAACCAGTATTTTATTTTGATGAATTTTAAATTCTTGATTGTGTTCAGCAGTGACCAACCACATTTCTGTGTTTGGAGGAAGACAAGCAATCTCCAAAAAGAACGAGACTATGACCTCTCTAAGATTTTAAAACTCAAAATGAAAAAATCTACACAACAAACTAGTATGCACTAGTGATTAGACTTTGACAGAAACACATTACAGACATAGAATCACTGTCACAACTCCTAAAATTGTATCCTTTCCCCACCAACCCCACCTTCCTTTTGCCTAATTCCATTTGTAGATTCATAAGTGTATAAAAATGTTCCCTATATTTAAAACAAGTTTTGTATTCTTCCCTCACAAGCTGTTAGAAATATTTTACTCTCCTCATATGACACCTGGCAGGAAAGTACTGCTTAACAGTTTCTGGGTTGGTTTGAAGTAGGAGTATCAGGCTTATGTAGTCACAGTATTTCAATATGGTTGTGCTATAGGAGGTAACTTTTCTTCTACTACACACCACAGCAAGAAATACTGGCGCAAGTTCAACAAGAAGATTATCAGTGGTCAATTTTTCAAAGCCAGGAATGGAATATTGTAAAGGATCAATATCTTGTAATAAAAAACCTAAACCTACTACTTCAAATATAATAAAATCTATGAACAAAGTAAAAAACTAATTCTTTACAACAAAAGCAAATTTCTTGAGATAAAAATAAGTAATTTTACTCAAATTTCTCTAGATGTTAATATTCCAACTTCAGCTTCTCACTTTGTAGCTCATTAATCAACATCATGTTCTCCGGGAACACAGAAACAGTCAGAAGATTCTATCTTCTTTTCTATTTGCATTTAGTGCTTGATGCAAAAAAAAATTAAGTCTTATTTATGCATTGTGTTTGATATTGTATAGTGTTAATATGGTAATCCCCAGAGCAATTTTCCCTTATTCCTTGTTCCAAGGTATTTTGTTTGTTACACGTTAATAAACCAGATTATCTGGTTACCTGAGCATTTGATATCTAAATTCTCAATATACAGAATTGTTTAACAAGCTTGCCTGCCCACTTATTATAGAAATTAATCCCAGGTGACATACCTCAACAACAAAAGATATGCTTAATGTCATCTTTGGTTGTATTATTTTAAAAATACATTTCTGCTAGTTAAAAGGCTTTGAAATTCATTGAAGGCTTGTTTTAGCTTTTTATGTGTGTGTGCGGAGGGTATTTTATTTTTATTTTTCTCCTTTTCCTGCAATTGAAGAGAAGTTAATGACAAATATATTGACTGAGTATTCTAGAACTTGTTTGGGAAACTGTAGTAATTATTCTGCTATTCATTCTCATAAATGTGATCTAGCATATTCTAATCTAATCTGTTATTGTCTTGAACCTTTTGAGTACCATGTTGTGCATCAAAAAGGACTGTCTGTCTTTAACTCCAGCTGTCAACTAAACCCAACACAGCCAGTCATTCACTGACCATTGATGGGATGGAGGAGAGAATCAGAAGACTAACACTGAAAACTCTTGAATTGAGATAAGGATGGTTTAACAGGTAAAGCAAAAGCCATGCACATTAGGAAAGCAGAAAAAGGAATTCATTCACTGCTTCCCACCAGCAGGCAGGCATTCAGGCATCTCCAGGAAAGCAGGGCTCTGTCACATTTGATAGTTACTTCAAAAGACAGATGCCATCACTCTCAAGGTTCCCCCAGTTTTTTATTGCTGAGAATGATGCCATATAGTGTGAAATGTCCCTCTCATCATTTGGGGTCAGCTGTCCCAATGCTCTTAACTCGCTGTGCACCCTCAGCCTCCTTAGTGGTGGAGTGGGGTGAGAGGGAGAAAAGTCCTTGAGATGTGTAAGCACTGTTCAGCAATAACTAAAATATCCCTGTGTTATCAACACTGTTTCCAGCACGAATCCAAAGTAGCACCATACTAGCTAATATGAAGGATACTAATTCTATTTTAAAATCAGCACATAAAGACAAAAGGCAAAAAACTAGTTGCAACAAAGGAAATTTAAACTGCACATTAGGAAGCTGAACGCTTAACTGCAACAACAGCAGTTAAGTACCAGAACAGGGAAAGGGTGGAATCCCCATCCCTGGAGATATTTAAAACTTGACCGGAGAAGTTGTGAACAGTCTTATTTAAGGTTTTAAACTATCCTTCATTCAAGTGGGGTCTTGATTTCCAGGCATTCCTTCCAACCTCTTTTTTTTCTTTGATTCTGTGATCTCACTCCACACATACTACTTGAAATTACAAGCATTTAGAATGTGGAGGCTTCATCTCCAGTCTTCAATATTTTCCTTGTCTGGAAACTTATTTCATGCTAGATTAGATTCAAAGGTAGAAGTTTTCTTCTTCCTCTAGGAATGTGAATGAATTGGTGTCAATTAAGTCAGTGAGATTAACCAAAATACTCCTTTAAGTGTATGTGGCAGACTGCGTGCTATGGATAATTGTATTGAATCTTGGCTGAGGTGAAGTTCCATTTTCCCGTAGCAGCCCTCACAGTGCTGTGCTGTGCATTCATAGCTAGAAAGGTGTTGGTAAGACTCCAGTGTTTCGTATACTGTTGAGCAGTGCTGGCACAGCATGAGTGCTGTCTCCAGTATTCTGCCCCTCATCAGTAGGCTGGGGATGGGTAAAATCCTGGGAGGGGACACAACTAGTACAGCTTACCCCAACTGACAAAAGGGATATTCCATACCATGTGTCAGCTCAGATATAAAAACTAAGAAAAGGAGGAGGAAGTGAGGGTCATTTCTTATTTACGTTTGCCTTCTGGAGCAACTGCTACACGTGCTGAAGCCCTGTTTCATGGGAAGTGGCCAGACTTTGCTTGCTGATAGGAAGTAGAGAATAAAGTCTTTTTTTTTCTTGTGCACACAAGCCCTTTCACTTGTGCTTTGGTAAACTGCTTCATCTCAACCTACAAGTTGCTTTCCATCTTGTTTTGTCTCCACTGTCCAGCTGAGAAGGGGGAGTGATAGAGCAGCTTGGGGACCACCTAGCATTCCACCAAGGTCAATACATCACAATAGTCTCTCTTCTACTGGTCAGCATAATCAGTCTGTAGATATGCACACATGCAGTTGCCTCTCAGTAAAAGGTATGAATTAGGGGATCATAATTCCTGTCTCTATAGTAAGTTAAACTATACTTATCACATGAAATTTTGAGTTTGGATGAAACTACAAAGAAAGTTTTATCACAAATTGCTTCTCAGACATAATCTACAAGTCCCTTCTCTTTCTCATTCACAATAATACTATAAACCTTAGCATTTTCTCACAATTTAAATGCTTGTGACCTGATATTTCATCTATGTATTTCATTGTCTACAGTGCAATTAATTCCTTCCTAGTGTCTACCTCAAACAACCTAGAAAAGAGACCTGGTTAATTTAAACCTGTTATGGTTAAGTTCATGCTTTAACCTTGTTCTTAACATTTACTACTCTCTCTCCCTTTTCCCCGAAACTGTATTCAAGCTGTGTCCATAAAACAAAAGCTGATTAAGGGACTCTTTGGTCATTACCTAAATCTCAGTTTTCTAGTCCTTTAATGAAGTGCTAGGCAGCTGTGGCTGTTAAATGCATATGTTTCTTTTGAGGATTACATATTTACCAATGACTGCAAGATGACTGTTTAGCAATGTATTAATAACTAATTATGAACTTATACCAAATTGATTTTTAAAAATTATTTTAAATTTAGAGAAATTGACTAGATTGTCAACAGATTCGAAAAAAGTGAATGCATAAAATCTTGAATTTTAAGTAATTTAAAAAGCAACAAGCAAAACACTCGGATTTTTCTATACTTAAAGGTCTCTTCCAATTAAATGCAAAATTTCCATAGAATGTGCAGAATATTCTGAATACATTTATAGTTTAAAATACATTTCAAATCATTGAAACACAGATTTTCCCAGAAAAAAAAATTATAATCACTTCATCTGTCTAAAACCTGTTTCTATAATTATCAGTGCTTTTACTCCCATTAGGTATCGGCAGCATAGTTAACAAACAGGACTTTCCCTCCTGGCAATGTTGTGGCAAAAAAAGTAATTTTCTCATGACAATGTTTCCATATTTAGAAAAAATAGAGCAGATCTCTTTAACCATTTGATGAAATGAGACATTTCACCACAGAATCAGGAGTACAAATCTAAGTCCTCTTCTATCCTTATGAACGGATTTCACCATGACTCAAATGAAATACATAGCTATTCATTTTGAAAGGGGAATGTACTGACTTTGTCTGGGATGAAGCTAACTTTCCTCATAGCAGCCTGTAGGAGACTAGAGGAATGGTTGACTGGCTCAAAACAATCAGATGGGAATTGGTGGTGGAACAGAGTGAGCCCTGTGTAGGTGGGGTGGTGCACTGCTCCCTGCACCCCCTTGAGCCTTCTCAAACTGTGCTGAGTAGCTCAGGAGCATTTGAAAAGCAGCTGCTGGCCTGCACTGTAGTGGGGGTGGTTGGTCTCATGGGACCACCAGGAATATTCTGGATCTGTGTAAAGCATGAGATTTTGATGATGAAATTAGCATAAGCTCACCTGGAGGGCCCCAGCAGACCGGAACAGATAAGAGCATGATGAAATATGTGCTGCGTGGCACACTCCACTACCCTAGATTTAAAAGCTACTGAGACCATGCTGGATCCTTGGGTGGTGACTATCTTCCTTTCTCTTTTTTCTTTCTCTTTTCTTATCTTCTTCTTCTCAAAATATATTGTAAAGTGGACTAAGGAAAATTCCACTCAGTGCCTTGCTAAGTGCCTTGTTGTATCTGGATATGTTAGAGTTCACTAAGTTAAACTTTGCCCAGTGCTTATTCCATTGGCATGTTCTAAAATTTGCAAGTAAAAATTGTTTTTGAACCTCTGGAGAATTTTGTTGTTTCTCCTATGTACCATCGAGAGCAAATCTAACTACCTTCTCTTAAACCTGCCATGCAAACTGGAGAATTACACAGCCCATATGGTGCTGTGTTTTAGATTTGTGGCCAAATCAGTGTTGATAGCAATATTTTGACTTTTACAGAGCACTGCTTATGCACTATCAAGGCCTTCTCTGTTTCATACTCTGTTTCCTTTCTCTGTTTCCTACTCTGCCCAATCAGTGAGTATGCTGAGGTCACACAAGAGTTGGGAAGAGACACAGCCAGGAGACCTGACCCAAAATGACCAAAGGGATATTCCATACCATGAAACCTCAGGCTCAGAGGTAAATCTGTGGGAATTTTACCAAGGTGTCCATTGCTTGTAGTATGGACATGGATCTCCTGGTGATGAGTGATTATTTTTGCATCACTTGCTTGTTTGTTTACTTCTTTTTTTTTCACTTCACTTGTTAAACTCTCTTTACCTTGACCCGTGAGTTTTCTATCTTTTACCATTCTGATTCTCCCCCTGATCCTACTGGGGGAATAGTGAGTGAAAAAGTGGATAGGGACATATTTGCCATCCACAGAAAGTGAAAGATTGGTCATTAACTAGCTATGTAAATTTTTATTTAAAATAATCCATAGGAATTGATTTAGTTTAATTAATTTACATAGCTGAGTAAGCAAGGCTGGGATAGAATAATTTATTAACAAAATAATAGGATTTAACTATACTAAATAGTGAATATTGCCAGCAAGTTTTGAATAAACTACTGCTCTTTAGCGAGGGAAAGCTTTCCACGAGAAATCAGTTTGTTATTGTTTGGCTGTCATTTTTAGAGGTACCATGTAAAATCGTATTTTTTTTCAGTAAGTCAGATTTTGGCACCTCTACTGATGTTACATAAAATAAATTTCCTTTGATTTACCCAATCACTGGGACACTGGTAAGAAGCTGAGCATTATGATGTTTGTTAAATGTGACTGACTTATTTTGCAATCTGCTGAAAATAATTAAGTGTTTGGAGTGCAATACTCACCATAACTAGCAAGGGTAGAAACACCATCCCCTATTAAATGTAACTGTTTTCAGTTGCTGACAGGTTTTTCTAATGACTGATCATAGTCTTAAGGTCTTTAAGCTAAACTTTAAGACAGTCATAAAAAAACCACTTGCATTATATTTTTTCTGGAATTATTTAAGATTCGTTTATTTTGCTGGGTTTGGATTTTTTTTTTTATTTTTAACGTAGAAAAGGATGTATGCTATTAAGCTAAATTCCATAGAGATTAAAAACCCTTTTTAACATTAACAGAGGCAACTAAATATGGTTTTATGAAAGAATTGGCACTAAAATTAGTTTTTATTGTTATTAGTTGATGGACCGTGAAGCCTGACAGCATTATGCTTGTTTTATAACTTCTAGCCTTTTGTTAGACAAATTTGCTTCATAATGTCTGAAGATAGTCAATTTTGGAGGATGCAAGGATCTCAGATGGAACCGTATCGACATAAAAGTGAATATAGAACCAAATCGCGCTTCCATTTCAAGAAAAGCACGTAATGCACAAATGACCCCAAGTAACCACATTTCTTTATGCATTTGAGTGGAATATTTTTCAGAATATTTTTCAGAATGTGGGATTTTTTTTAGATTTTGGTATGCATACATATGTTATGCTTTATACAAAAATGTATAATTTGAGATGCAGTTGTGATTGATATATTTCTAAAAGCAATAGCTGTGAGGCAGGGAATATCAAATATACTTTATTGTGGGAAAACATATACCAATTAATCCAACTATTTATTTTACATACAACTAAATGTCATTTCCCAAGTATGTTTATACCATGCTAACCTGACATAAACAGATCTTCTACCTGTGGTGAATTTTATAGTAGAAATATTTTTCTTTGGAACGACTTGCCTTCCGTTCCAATTCTGAGCTTTGCTGTAGAATGCAATGCAGTAAAAGAGCAATAGGCAACAAAGCAAGGATAGGTGAGGTGGTCTGTTTCAGATAAATATGAGAGTAATGAAGATAAAGGCTATCTCATATGAGTGGAGAAAGGTTGGGGTTTTTTGTTACCACATAACACCTTGAGAATACAAGTAGGTGAAGACATTTCAAATGTTTTTAGACAAAATGAAAAAATTGGAAAGGAAAAAAAAAAAAGGAAGAAAGGAAGAAAGGAAATTCCTAAATAAGGAGGTCATAAACAAGTTTTCATTTTTATCACAACAGCTAAAAATTATAAATTAAAATGAAAATATATGAAAATATTTACTCATATGGAGCTTGGGATGATGAAAATACTGTCTGTATTGGCTGTGATATGATAGAACCCTATGTAATTTTGAAGAAAAAAGATTAAAACAGATAAAAATATTTTTTTGAAATTAATTTTAGTTTTGGCATAAATGCATAATTTTTTACTTTACATAAGATTGAGATCAGAATTCATTCTGCATTAGATTATATACCCAGATTTGAGGAAATTATTTCCCTTCCCGTTTCTTTTCTGGTCATCTATGTGTATAAGACAGGTAAGTAAGAGACAGGACTATAGTGAGACAGTTTTGATTGCTAGAGCAAGCAGTAAAAGAAATCAACTTACGTAAAAGAAACAAACATTTCTGGAAAAATTCCCATGGAACATGACAAATACTGTATACTGCAAGGGAAATTTTTGTGGTCATAGTCTCACATTGTGTAAGAAACTTTAACTGTATTAAAAATTGACTTTGTTGAACAGCTTATACATTTGTATATCAAAATGGCTAGCTGTTAAATAATAGACATGACACCTTATTATGCAAAAAGGAGAGTTTCTAAACACACAGTAAAGTACCCTTAATTTGCATCTAACTAGAAAGCAAGACTGGAGTGAAAAATAGAAAGTTGTTAGGGCAGTTAGAGTCATTGACTATGAGCAATTTTATTTAAGTCTAGTAAGGAATGCAAGAGTTCACTGAGCTCAGTGTTGAAGCAGTTCTTTATTCTTATTTATTTGAAGAACTGTGGTATAGAAGCTTAAAAAGCCTTGGAAGGTCTATAAACTTTTTAAAATTTGCTCCCATTTTAAGGTCTCTGACAGTTTAAAAATTTGTATGAGTGATACTTAACTTCCTTGTTTTCCAGAAGTCAAATGTATGGTAATTTGGAATATTTTGTTCTACTTTTATCAAGAATCCAAAACTTGCTCCTAAGAAAGCACACAAAACAATGCAAAAAATCAATCTTTGGAATTTTTTCGTGAAAATAATTGAGACTTCAATATTGAAAATTAGGGGCTAATAGGTAACCCTTATCAGTAGGAAGGTTTGACTTGGTCCCACTCCAGTATGAGAACCTTTGGAGTCTCAGTTTCTTCAGTTAAAGAAGTATTCCAGAATCAAGACTTTAATGAGATTCAATAAAAACCCATACCAAAGGGACAATGGGCACAGCACTGTAAGGTTTCTAAATCATGTAAGTATATAAAAAAAAAAAAGTATACATATCTATATTTGTTGTTGTTCCAAAAGAAGGAAAACCCCAAAATTATTAATTAAACTTTAAGGGCATTATTTTTATATTTTGGGGTTTTTTCATTTTTTGAAAACTGCAAGTTATTCTCAGGATAGCTGGTCCCACAGTTTCCCCTCATATGTACCTTCTATATAGTAAGAGAGGGATAAGAAGCTTTTAAAAGTACAAATTTGTGAGTGTATAATTTGAGGAACTGGATTCTCAAAAAGTGTTCAAATTTTGAATAGTAAATTTTAAGCTCAAAAATTTCTTCAAAATCTGTTAAAATGAAACCGGATTTTAGTTGTCCTACTGAACAATACCACGCAATCACTGTAGCACATGATATTTCAATGATGTACTTTATTTATTGGTTGATTAAATAACTAATCCCTTTGTTCTTGATTCAGAAAGCAGTGAAAGTCTCACAAAGATTTTTCTTCACCTTTTATCGGATTAGATGAAACTTTGAATGAAATAAGTAAAAAAAAATAACATTGAGTCCCCTAATGTTTACAAAACAATAATAAGGTCAATAGAATAGAGAATTTTAAAGTTTACTAAAGATAGGAATATTGTTACTGTCAAAAAGAGAGATAGGTGTCAGGAAGAGAATAAGAAAAGAGCAAGCAATAAAGTAGTGAAATTTCTGAATGATAAATTGGTAAGATACTGAAATTTGAGAAGAAAATAAATGAAAATTTCTACTAATCCTGATGGTTTCAGAAGAGGGCACAGCAGAGTCATCACAATATCACGAAGTGTTCAAAAAAGCATGTGGATGTGGCATATGCAGGCATAGTTTAGTGGAGGGCTTGGCAGTGCTAGGGGAATGGTTGGACTTGTTGGTCTCAGAGGTTTTTCCAATCTTAATGATTGCATGATTCCATACTGTGAGCTGTCTGCTGTTCACAGGAATCAGAGCACTTCTGGGCAGAGGGAAAGGCTGCAGCTTGTCCCTCCTGCAGCCTTGACCAGCAACATCCAGTGGGGCTCATGGATGCTGGACAGTGGGTCCTGGTAGTGAAAATGAAAGTGAACTCTCTGGGAAGTGGCAGGAGAAGGCGTAGCATGGGAGCATCACTGCAAAAATCCAGCAAGGCAAAGCACACCGGACAACAGGCTGGGATGTGCTTGGGTGTTCCCCAGAGAAGGATCCCTGTGCTGCAATATGCTTCTACAGCCACCCCTATAGGCGCCCTCATCCCTGATTCCAGCATGCATCTTGGATTTGCACTGAAAATCAGGGCGTCAGAGGCTGGGAGAGGAGCTCTGTTATCATCGAACATGGGGTGCCAGATGTGCTTGCAGTCTCATGAGCTGTCCCAGTGTGGATTTGCCCCACAGGCTGATTACTGCCACTTCCCCTGCCCCTCTACAACCTGCAATGGGACACAAGGAGTGAAAGGACCTCTGAGAGCCAGAGGCAGACATTTGTACCTACCTCACTGAGAACTCTTTGGGAAGCACTTTCCTTGAGAAGCAAGCCCCTTGCTTCCAAAAGGATGACCTAAATCTGTAGTTTTTTTGGGGAACACCAACACACCCTTAAGAAACTTTGGCAAGGCTGAATTACTTCTGATCCTCTCAGAACAGGTACTCTAGCTCAAGCTCCTATTGCATCAAGTATGTTTTCCAGGTTCAGACTACTGACCTTCAGTATGTCCAGCAAGATCTTTAGGTCCACCATGTTGTGGAAGTGGACCCTCAGGACAGGGACCTTCGCAGCCTAAACTGCCCGTACATATGCTTTTGTGTCTGTGTCCATGGCACAAGGGGCAAAAGAAAAGCAGGAGTGGGCCCATTTGTTCCAGGGCTCAGGTTTTGTACCATTTCAGTTCCACAAAGATGCAGATAAGGGGGAGAAAGACAATGTCGACAGAAAAACTTGCATGTAGCTTCACTGAAAAATACAGTCCATAAGGTCCTTTTGCAAAGGTATCTGTTAAAAAAGAAAAAAAAAATCAACCAACCAAAAAACAATAAAAATAAAAATTTGAAAAGGAACAGGATTGAAGATATTTGGGAGTCTGGAAGTCTGTTAAGGCTTGACCTAGAATTCTTTTAAATAATTTTTACTGTTTGAGGTGGGTTTTGGATCAGTCCTCTTGGATGATGCATATAGCAACATTGAGATACACGATATATACTGCACAACATGATGAAAAAATTGAGAAATTGAAATTCAGAAAAGATCTGTTATTCGTATATAACCCATATGCCATTTTCTGCACTTCATAATCTTTAATGGATTTCAGATTAGGCAAGATTCCTAAAATAGTATTTTGAAAGCTTTTATACTTGTCCAGGGACTATAGGATGATCTCAGAGCTAAATCTTATTTTCAAACAGGTAGAAAAACAGAAGTGAACTCATCAAGAAGGGCAAATTCTGCTTCTGGTTTTGTATATGAAAATTATTCCAATTAGTCCAAAGTGCAAACTTGGCCCCAAGCGGTGTAAATTTATTATCTCAGAGCCTATTCCTTTAAAAAGCTAATAACTACTCTTTTTCCATAGACTGTAATTTGTACGTATATGATTCTTCTTAGAAACTCCCATATCCATACTGAAATACCTATTTCTACAAAGTAGGTCACCATTTATGAAGAAAGTCACTAAGCAGACTTTATTCGCAGAAAAAGTTTACTATTTGAGTGTAGAGAAGTCTTTAAAAATTAATAAACCACAGAAACATATGCAATCTTTGGTCATGAGAGCTACCTTGATGTCCCCAGAAGCCCTCTACAACAATCTCTATTGAATATAGTGACACTTCAGATTAATTGCCAGATTCTCCCCTGCTGAACTCAGCCAACAAGCCACTCATGACTCAAGCAGATGTTTCTGCCCTTTAAGCAAACTGCAGCATGTTTGTATTCCCATACTCCCCTACCTCCTTCACCTGTGACAAAGGCTTTTAGCAGAGACATTACAGGAATTTTACCCATGAGAAGCAAGATGCTGGCCCACCAGCAGTGCTGTAGAGTAACCTAAGTTTCCATCAACCAGAACACAGGGGAATCTAGGGGATAAAATATTACAAAAAATATCGATTAGATTCATCAGTATAACTATACTGATAGTTACTGCATTTAGAAGGGAAAAGGGGACAGCATGCTCCTTGAAAAGTTTCCCAGGAAAAATGTATTTGTCTGAGCTCATTTCACTAAAGATTTTCATAACATTAGAGAGGGTAAAAAGTAGCTGAGATAAATTGGCTTTCTGCGTCCTGAATAAAGCTAAGCAGAGGGAGAGTGGACAGTGTCAGGTATCAGCACAGCAGTAAGACCAAACGGTGTAAGGACCAAAGCAGTACAGCAAGTCTTCCCTGGATTCTTTTGTAGCCCTCAGGCACCCTGAGGAAGACTCCTGCAGGGATAAAACCAGACAGCTTTCTTGCAGATGCTGCAGCATGTAGTACCATACCCACAGCTGGAGACTCAGTGCTGCTAGGAACAGGGCCCAGTGCCTGCAGCTGGATCTCTGTGCACAACCTCTACTGTCCTTTTGATCTCCCCCTCTGAACATTAATGCTTTCCTAACTCCCACACAAACTTTTGTGGTGTCCTGTTATCCTCCAGTTCGCTCTTTTCCTTAGGGAGACAGAGAAAATATGACTGACAGTTTGCTTTTACTACATTTCAGTTACTATTTCAAAATACTTAGTCATCCAAATTAAATTGGATTGAAAAGAACTGTGGAGTTCTGTATGAATGTGAATAGGCTGAGCAGAACTCTATGGGAATGGCACATTTCTTCCTGAATGTGCCACTTTTTCAGTGATATTCCACTTCCATTTCCCATGATTTTTCTTCCTTCCTCACCTCCCTCCCTCTGCCCCTCTGCCCTCCCAAAAAAAATCTATCTTTTTTTCAGAAAAACTTGGAACAATCTTTTATTTGGGAAATATTTGTCCATCTACAGGGTTTGTGGGTGTTTTATGTAATTTTAATTAGTTTTCTTTCTTGTGAAATGTGTGATGTTAATCCATTTTTCCGACTTTTTTTTTTTTTTTTTTTTTGTAACATTGGGACCATTTTTTAGTCCCAACCAAGCTTTCAGCTGATTTCTTCTCCACTTTCAAACCCCATTTTGGAAATCTTAAGAAGACTTAAGGCTTTGCCTTTTCAGTTGCGTGTTTTTGGCATCCCTGCTACCATCATGATCATTGAAGTAAGATGTATTTCCTTCCTGCCCTTCTTGTTTAAAACAACATAAATATGATATAATGATGAAGAGACTGGCACCACCTCCTCTTTCCTTTTTGGAGAACAGATGACCAAGTGCTTTGGGGAAAGGCATAAATGAACTGCATCTCTGAAGTTTGCAATATGTTCAAAAGCTCTGGGAAGGGAATCTATTTATTTTTGCTACAACCATGATCAGGAAAGGCTTAGGTGTTTCGAAAAATACTGGATTTTTAAAAATTTCAACTTACAATTTTAACAAGTCTCTTTTATTTAAAATTGTGATAACATTCAAAGGTGTAGCTTAAAATATAATGTTAATTTTTAAAAAATTAAATTACAGAAACATTCTTTAACAAACTATTAGTTCCAGAGTGTAGAGAAACTGGGTTATCAAAGAAACTGTCATGGTGATGTAAAATTTATTTATATTTGAACAACCTATTTTGTTTAACTTGAGAGAATAAACTTTGCTTTCCAGGATGAAATCTTCCCAGAAACTGAAAACAAAATCAGGCTAAGACAAGCATCTGACACAGATAATAAGAGTATTGATGTTAAACTATGTCAGTTATAACCAACTGAAAGTAGGATCTTTTAATGGGAACATCATAAAACTTTAATCAAACACGGTTAAACCATTCTTTTTAAAAAGGGAATATTAATGCTTTCTGTAAGTATTAAAAGTAGAAGTTTTAAATACAATAAAATATTTTACAACAAAAAAATATCTACTCTATTTTCAATCCAGATTATTCCATTGAATAATTCCATTGAATTCTTTAGGAGGTCTGCTACTGCCATGGATAATGACAGGGCCCTTGTAATCAGCATATTTTAATTGCCGTTTTCTCTTTCATGCACTTTTTTTCAAGTCAAATATTTCATTTTTTTCAGGATTCTAAGAGATGTGTAATACAAAAAAATAATATATTCATATTAATTTATGCTCTTATGCTATTATTTCAAGGCAGAACATAAATAAATATAAATATTTTCTCTTTATTATCATTTTAATAAAATGATTTTGGAAACTTCATATTTCAAATTAATTTCCTGTGTCTAGGAAAAATAGCTGCAGTACATCTCTTGAGGATTGATGCAATCTGTGTCTTATTTCACCTTTGCAAGTCTGAAAATATATATAAGTGTATCTATGTATGTTATATCTCCAGAGCATTATAAGCAAGGATAATTGATAATGAATTTCTGAAATATACAGAGAAAGTATCACTATTACATTACCACTGTAGACATCTAAGTTTCTTTATAAAGAATTATCTAAGGGATTTTAAAAATATAATTTTTTTCTTGTTGTTAAGGTTAAATTTTTTCAACCTGTTACCAGCAGCAGGGCTGTTTACACACCACAACTGTCTATAGGCACATTCAATCACAGATAAAACCTTTTTTCTTTCCTATTACACTCCATGTTACTACCCTGGTTGAATCACTGCCACCCACTAGACATAGCCAAAATGTTAGCAACTGTGATGAAGAGAAGGAAAAAGAACTAACTTGCTATACAAAGCTTTATGCTGTGATGTTTTATAAAGCTGACACTGTCAGTCAATGCCCATCAGGATTGCTTGTGCAAAGCCCAGGGCTTACTATTGATTTAATTACCTGGAGTTGAGATAAAGTTCAGTTATGTAGTGCAATAATTTGCAGGATGTTAACAGGGTTTCACAGTATGTATTGTGAGACAGGAAAACCACAGAACTGTATGGATGGGACACAGCCCTGGGACCAGTGACTGACAGACTAACAGAGAAAACTCCATGTGTATCAAACACCTGGGCAACATGCTGTGTTACTGATATCTGAGATACAAAAGTTGTAAAACATATGCAGGGGAGTCGGTTCTGATTTCTCTTTCCATTACCAGGTAGCAACATAGATCAAGAAACTAATCAGATCAACATGCACTGTGTGATTATCAGAGGAATAATACTTTTTAATATAAGTGAATTTAAAAGAATATAATGCTCATTTTTAAAAGAACACAATGTAATATCACCAGTGACACAAAGACCCATCTGTTAGGCTATATAGATAACTTTTTAAATCTGATTTTGTCATTTGTTCCCTTGCAGGTTTTTATTACATTTGATTCACACTGGGAAAATGAATGTATGTGACAAGATTAAAAACAAGTTTGTTTTTAACTACAAGCAATTAACAAGTTCTCTTTTCCACCTTCAGCATGTACCAGTCATTTTATTTGTATATATGTGTTGTATAGATGTGGTTATGTGTCTGCACTTTATACATATTACTAAAATAGTAACAGTGTTGCACAATATCCGCTTCTTTTAACTTAAACTTTGTCTCAAAAATCTCTCCTCTGTTTGCAGATTTGTTGAAATAAGTGTCTCTTAAACCTTGAAATATGTGTCTCTTGTGGACTAATAACTAGAAATATTAATCAGAAATATTTATGTGAGTTTAGTTCTCCCATTTTACATGATAGCTGCTTTAAAAAGACTTGGTGAATTGGTCTTAGATACCAGTGTTTGAAAGTTCTGCTTTGTAGGGAAAAAGCTCCTTTTTCCTTCTAGGAAGCTAGTTGCAGAGTATTCCTTGCTTCAGACCTCTCTTTGCCACCTTATTGTTGACAATATCGTAGGTCTGCCACAATCCAACAATTAACCCAACCTACTCTCATCTCTGTATCTGATAGCACTATTCCCATCCTCAATGACAGCCATCAGCCAGCCTTTGTTTTCCATGTATAATTGCAGGGGGCTGAGTGGATCATAAAAAGGCCAAAAGGAAGTTTTACATAAACATAGACATAGACACAGATACAGACACACACATACATATAGCTATAGATACAGATGGTATGTATACACACTTACACACACACATATTTCTTTATGTATGTATATGTCTCTATATATGTGTATTTATATATATATATGTATATAATAAAAGCCTAGATCTATCACATGAAATCAATGCAATATACTAAGCAATGTAAGAATTAGTTAAGAAACTTATTTTGAAAATAGGTCAACTGGAGGAAAACATTTTGGAAGTATAAAAATGCTGTTGTCTTAGAAGATTAAAATATTTCTTTTTTTCCTCAAAATTTTAGGAGTCATTTGTCTTAAAGTAGTAAGCTGAAGAAACTCTCTGTGTTTTATTCAATAATGTTGGTAAAGAATGGTACATTTTGTTTCACATGAGGCAACTGATTATGTAATTATTCATATGCTAACAACCTTCATTAATGCATAATAAAATTTATACAGCTGTTATGCAGTTTTGCTGTACGTTGATTCAATATGTTTTTAAATATCACAAATGACCTCTTCATTAGCTGTCTGTAAAGTGTCTGAGACTTAGCTAAAACATCCCAATATCAGGTGGCTCTGGTATCTGGAAAACATACATGGAACAACACATGAAGCAAACTGTTCTGAGAGGGTCAAGAGTAAGATACTATGATGATAAATAATAAGATTATGGTGATAGGTAATTTGAGGCAGATTCAGCAGAGTCCCTTTCTGATGGTAACAGAGTTTGTACAGAAATGTGGCTTGTCTGCCAATTTATTTTGCGTCCCTTTAATGGAAAAACTCTTAAATATTACAGGACAAAACCAAAGAAATTTCCCAGATAAAGCAATCAAGTAAAACTCCTTGGAATAGAATGAAGGCTGAACACAGATAACAACTTTCAGAAGAACGAGCTTTAAAGTCACTGAGGAGGAAATGAGATCTTTATACAAGTGAAGTAACAAAATTAAGATGACCTTTAAAAACAATAAGAGTTAAACATTGCATGGCTTAACAATGATCAACCAAATGACCTTCGTTATGACCAGATACACCTTTTTGATAAGGATGTAGTGAAAGAGTAGAAAGAGCACAGGTTCTTTTTCTTACATTCTTTCCTCAAGCATCTGCAGCTGGTCACTGCTGGAGACAGGATACTGCTTTACAAGAACATTTATTCTTCCCCATAAGGATATTCTTGTTTTGTGACACATTCTTCTTTTTTTGTTTTTTCCCCAGACATTTTAAAGTACAACTTCTTTGAATTAAATAATTTTCCTGAATAAATATGGCCTAGGTAAAGGCTATTCCCTGGTAGTATTTGGGAAGGCTTGCAAATTAAAATAGGTATTTCAGAAAATGATGGTAAGCAAGATTTTACTTTCATCATTTGCCTGTAGAATATAACAACAGCAGCCAAAACCCTTTTTCTGTCGTGTATATCTAGTGATTTTGTCAGTGTTTAATTTTATATTACACATCTAAACTAGTCTGTGCTCATGCTTCATAGTTTTACTTGAGGATATGTTTGGCTTCAAAAAGAAATATTTGTATAAATTTTTCATGATTCACTATGTGTTTGAGACCACTTATGCAGAGTGACCAGTGTAAAAGCAGTTTTAATTGTTTAATAAGCAATATACCTTAGCTTTTCACAGGTACTGGCTCTATTGCTTGTTGCTGTTACTTTCAGTGGCAGCAGAGTTACCAGTAGATGTTATATTTATTGGACCAACTAGCATTTGTTAAAAAGTTTTGACACTTTTAGCAATGCAGTACTTAGAACATGATTCATTTATTTCACATTGCTAGCAAGTCTATTTTTCTTTTTGGTTTCGTTTTCATCTTTGTTCTACATCCATTATCAAGTAAAACCTGTCACATGAACTTCTCATCTTTGTGGAATGTCAAGATTCTTCACAAACTCAGTAAAAATACAGTAAAATAAAATAAATAAAAAACGCCTATTCTTTCTTTTGTTTTTACAGATTTCTGACAATATTTTTTGATGATGCTTTTTCTATTACACTTGGATATGACACAGATACAAAACTGTTCTCATTCTTCTGTTTCTTCCTTGGTTCCATCCTTGTGCTAGGAGAGAAAGAAAGACTAGTAAAACAAGTATTGAAATTATAAAATGGCCCAAATCAAATTAATATTGTTCTGAGATAATTTTCACATTAGAAAGTTAGTTGAATAACAAAAGACTGAGAAATAAAATGCGTATTATATATCCAGAGTACAAAGGGTGAGATAAAAGTCCTTAAAGATAAAATGAGAATGGAAAATACATAAATAAGAAATGGTCAAAGCACTAGAAAAATTAAATACACACAGGAGAGGTGTAAATATATAAAAGGATGCTAAGATGTCAATACACGAAAGGGTACAAAGACATCAAATACCTTATTCAAAATACAGTAAATGAAGAGGTGAAAGCACTGGTATGTATGCGAGCAGAGATGAAGGAAGCAGAAGAGAATCAAATGGAAAATATCCGGTTGCAAACAGAAAAAAAAAAAAAAGAGAAAACAAGCATAAATAAAAGTGTAAAAACAGTAATCACCAACCAAAAAAATAGTATGACAAGAGTAGTATAGAAAACATAGAGATTACAAAGAATAGAGTAGCAATAGTGTATTTTATGCTGAATTCTATTTACTATAAAAAGTTTGTTACACTCTTACTAGGTTGAATGAATTTTTCCATTGCTTCACTGCATGCTATTAACTTTTGCTGTCCTGTTTTCTCTCTCAACAGCTTCTTAAGATGCAATATTGTATGATTACATTCACTATTGGACTCGTAGGTGAAATTTAATCTTATATTTTTTCTGCATAAACCCTGAGAAAACACAATCAAATTACAGAAAGATTTTACATTTTCTTAGTAGTTTGTTTTTCCATCAAAGTAAAATGTACAGTCTAAGAAAAAAAATTTGTTTCGTACATCCATGATATATCTACCAATATTAATAAAATAATTTTTAATAGTCTCTGATCTGCTACTAATCTATTTCTGAGGTGCATTAATGACATTATATGTCTATAGGATTAGGACTTATTCTATAAGCAGTGTAAGCATAATAGTATGTTTTCCATGGTAGTATATTACCTCCAAATATAATATAATTATATAATGTATAATAGTCCCTTTCATACTCTGTGCAGTACTGATCCCTCCTTCTCAACAAGGATGTATTAGAAAGGGAAAAAATTCACAGAAGGGTGTGAAAAATGACCAGTTGTATGGAACGGATTCCTTAAACTGAACTTCAAATTATGGCTGTTCATTCTGGAAAATGGGCGACTGGAGAGACTATGACATACATCTACAAAGTATAGCATGAAAATGTGGAGAGGAATCAGCTTTCTACTCTTTATTTCTGCAGTGGAACTAGGGATTATCAGTTAAAACAGGTATTTAACTGCTATAAGTTTGGTTGGATTTTTTTGTTGCTGTTGTTTAGGGTGTTTATTTGTTGGTTTGTTTGTATTCCAAAAAATATGTATTTTTTTCTGATAGTGTCAAGATTAGTGAGAGAAGCTAAGGAAAGCTGTGGCTGTTAAAGCTGAGATGGATACAAATGAAGGTTGGATCAGTTCATAAGAGAAATCCTCTGAAAGTTACTGATTGCATAAGTCACCTCATTCTCATGCAATCTGTGAGTACAAATTGCTGAAAATTAAAGTAATATTCAATGGACATATCAGGCTTATTCTTATTTTCCATAGTCACCTGCTTTGGGTAGCTTCTGAGGAAAAAAAGATACTGATTTAGCTGAACTTTTTAAAATTCCTAATGCAATGCCTTTTATGTTCTTATCATTGCTGAGCTTTGTATACATTGGTGATTTGAATCCTCTAAATTCCATCACTACAGCCTTATCACTCCAGCAATAATTCGGTGTTCCCTCATCCCTATACAGTTTACAACACAACTCTATCATTCCAGCTTCCTCAGGCTAATCTCTACTGCATCTCTTATTTTCTTACTGTCTGCCATTGTTTTGACTCCTAGAAGCATACACTATAGTCACAATAATGTTATATATGCTTGTGTAGTGCAGCATGTTTGTTTGCCAAAGGACACAATTTTGACAAAGAAAACACTTCAAAAGTCCACCATTTAACAAATAAATGATTAGTGCCTGGTTTAATTGTTAGACAAATAATTTGCCCTCTGAATCAGACTATTGAAGGTGAAATGACCGCATATATCCTAAGAGTTTCTATTTTGATATTTTTAACTGAAATTTATGTCTTTCCATATAAGAGCTGTGTGTGAACAAAAAGTATTTTACTAAAGAAAAAGCCTCACTGAAAATACATCAACCCACTCTATTCTAACCAGACAGATGTAGTGCAGGGTTGGCTGCACTGTGACAACAGAGGAGCTGAACGTAGTACAAGACAGGATGAAAGCCCCTCAGACTGACAGCCTATGCTTTAGCACATGGTAAAACGTGGTTTAGTACTTGGTTCAATGTTATTGACTGGATGTTTCAGGAGACAAAAAAATATATGTATGTGTATGCTCATCTGTTTTGGTTTAACCCCTGCCAACAACTAAGCACCACACAGACATTCACTCACTTCCCCCCAACCCAGAAGGATGAGGAGAAAAGAACTGGAAGTGTTAAAGTTAGAAAACTTAAGGATTGAGATAAGAACAGTTTAAAAATATTATATTAGTAATAATAGTAATAGTAGTGTAATAATATAATAAGTGTAATAATAATTTTTAGTGGAAAGGAAAATAAAAAAGAGAGAGAAATAAAACTCAAAAAAGAGAAGTAATCCAAATGAAAACAACTGCTCACCACCAACTGATGCCCAGCCACCTAATTTTCCCAGTCTACAGTGTAAATATTTACATCTGAGCTGGTCACACTAGATGTGTGACTGGTCAACATAGAAAAATGGATACTTCTGGGGTAAAATTCTTAGCATCCTGAAGGAACCTAAAACAATCCAGCCTAATAATGCACTTAGAGGTACGCTTTTGTTGCCACTGTGCGTGGAAGAAATCTATTTTGATTAGCTCAGACAAGGGGATCCATGGAACGGACATTTAAGTTAGGTGATACCAACTCAACTCCTTTGAAATGGACCAAAAATATAAGATTCCTGTGTGCTCACTAGCTCAAAATGAGAATAAGAAGGATTGGTTAATTCCAATTTCTTTTAGATATCTCCATTCACTTACACACTGGAAGAGAAGTTGTAGGATTCTGAGCAGTTTTGGAAATTCAATCTTTCCAGTAAATAAATGAGGTTTGCAAACAGTCCTGTTTTCATGATTTATCTTATCTAATGTAAATAGTTTACAGTAATATATGTGAGAACAGCAGGTATGAGTAGGCTGGTGCGAAGTTTGGGTCTAGAATGAGGACTGTCTTTTTTAATGAGGGGCAGTTGAGAGCTACCGTATGCTCCTAACTTTCAAATTAGTAGAACCATCTGTTAAACAAGTTGTTTGGGATTCTTTTTCTTTTCATTTTATTTCCTTTCTTTTATAACTAAATTTAATTATTAAGCAATGATCCTAGTTTTAAGTTCTTTATCTGGAGTTTTCAAAGTTTTTAAAATGAGATTCATGAGGTTTTGACAAAGTTATAGAAATTCTTGAAAAATGTTAAGATCATAAAATGCTGTCCCTAAGAGTTCAGTTCATTAGCTATTATTTGTGGTCATTCATATTATACAAACTGTGAAAACCTGCAGATCCCAGCTTTGCTGGAAGCCATACTATTCATATATTTATGTTTGAAGCCTATAAAAAGCCTCAAATACATTTGTTTTCATGGTGAAGAGTGTCAGGCCTAAAAGAGAGGTAAAGAGCATACATGGAGGAAATTCATATTTCCAAAACTCAGGGCTCTATTAATCTTGAAATTCAACTATTTTCTACACAAAATAAGTCTGTGTAAATATTTAAAATAAATAAAATAAAAACAACGACAAAAAAAAAAAAAACAAACACAAAAAACCTGCAATCAAAATAAAATCCAGCACACAGTAAATAATTTTTATTTTATAAATAGAATTGAGTTATTCCAGAATTTTATGTGTTTTACTTTTGGTAAAATTTAAGTAGTTTGGGTTATTTTAGGAGTGTGTAACTGTTTAGAACTTTTTGTCCGTCAGTGGAGGTACAGCTTGTCTTAGACAGGTTAAGAACTTCATCCTTTCCATTTTTGCACATTTTTGTTACATCCAAGTTGGTCATAGAAACTTGGTTATAACTATTTCATGCAGCTTCACTTCCCTCCCTTCTTTACTCATCTTTTTCCTAGTGCAAAATATCTGTAAACCTTTTTCTTTCCCCCTTTTTTTAAAAATTTTCTTTTAATGTTTCTCTACACATTCAGTGAATGTTAGGCTACATTTACATACTATGCCTGAACTGTTACAATTCTCCTCACTTTACTCATCTTCTACCCTCCTCTGTTTGGTTCTGCCACAGCTAGGCTGCCCTTCTGTCAAAAAATCTGGAGTTCCTCACGCCCTCTGATGAATATGATCAAGTCAGTACCCTAATAGAAAAATATTACGAGTTCGCTGTGGATTGGTTTTTTTTCTCCATTGACTGGGTAGTTTCTCTGAAGTTTGAACGAGATGACTGAATTCCATGATAGTACAAATGAAAATTAGAGCTGACTTGAGCAAGATACTGAGAGTTTGCAGCAGGCAAGGAAAAGTAAAGAGAAAATGAAGAATCTCTCTTCATTTCAAAAGTAGGCTCAAAAAAGCAGCTTGATATTGCATCCTTCAGCTGTCCCCAGCACAGAAACTTTTCTCCACTGCATATTCAGTTTAAACGGAAAGTTTGCAACTGCATTTGCTTAAGAGAAATCAATAACCAATTAATAGCACCAATTATAGGTAAATAATGTAAGAGTATGTCTATATATTACTTACTGCTAATTGCAAGATAAACATGGTGAGCTCCAGATTTTCAGTTGCTGAAGTTTTCTCTCTGTCATCTCTAGTTGGTGTATGTGGCTACAGTGAATTTGATTCATAGTTCAACCTTACCTCTGTGCCTGGTAAAATCGTGGAACAGATCCTTCTGGAAGATTTGCCAAGAAATATGCACAACAGTGACATAATTAGAGGCAGCCAACACGCCTTCACCATGGGGAAATCATGCCTTACTACTCTGGTGGCACTTCTGTGATGGAGTGATTGCTTTGGTGGACAAGAGAAGACTACGAATATCATCTACTTGACTTCTGTAAGGCCTTTGGCAAGGTCCCACACAACATACTGGTTACTAAGCTGGAGAGAGATGGATTTGATGGATGGACTGTTCAGTGGAAAAGCAATTGGCTGGATGGCTGTATTTGAAGTGCTGCACAGCTCTATGTCCAAATAGAGATCAGTAATGAGCGGTGTCCCTCACTGTTCTGTACTAGAACAGATAATGTTCAATGTATTACTGGTGATATAGTGTGGATGATACCAGACTGAGTGATGCAGTTATGTGTTAGAAGGAAGGGATACTGTAAGACTCCAGCCCCAGGAGCTGCTGGCTCACGGGCTTGGCTA
Source organism: Corapipo altera (assembly GCF_003945725.1). NCBI lineage: Eukaryota > Metazoa > Chordata > Aves > Passeriformes > Pipridae > Corapipo > Corapipo altera. The sequence continues at coordinate 66,503,448 of NW_020884872.1, forward strand.
GGAGTTTTACTTTAATATATAGATATAGGATTCTTTAATACCTCGAGATAGCATCAAGAGAATAAGCCACAAGCTTTTTCCAAAGGGGTTTCTTTATTAATTTAGAGGAGTAAATAAGGGAACTTGGCCAAAATTCAAAAGGACACCACACAAGCTAGACAAACATGTTGCATCACAATACTGCCTCAGCATATACGATTAATCCACAACACTTAGGTCAAGATCCAACCAATCCACAACACTTAAATCAAGATCCAATAAATCTACAACACTTAAGATGCAATAAATCCACAACACCTAAGTCAAGATCCAATCCATCCAGCTCCAAGCCACCCTAACCACCAAGAAAGGAGCAGAGAAAGAGAAGCAGAGGGAGCAAGAAGAAAGGAGAATTAGGGAGAGAAAACTACCACTGAAACCTTGTAGAAGACCAGCTCTCAGAAGTCCAAGTGGCAGGGCTGAGACACGAGGCAAACACATGCCTGTAGTTTAACCTGCTCTGGTCCCTATGGTCAACCACTCCAGGCAGGGTCTCTGACCCACCAGCCACTCTGGGGTTCCAGGCCAGGGTGAGGGGCGGTGTCCTCACTGTCCCTGCCAATCTGAGCCTGGCTTAGGGGCTCCAGGAGGTGTGGTGTGTTATAGTTTTTCCAGGCTGTTCGTGACTGACAACTACTCCAGCCCCTGTGTGGGCCCCAGTGGCCTACCATGAGGGATAGGATGCCACCCCACCCCTGTGAGGTTTGACTCATCCCTTTCCCCTCTACACACACACACACAGACACACATACACACACACATACATACACACACACTCTCTCCCTGCAAGGTAGTTCTGACCCAATAATAACTAATCTGATGTCTACCAGATGCCATCCAGAGAGACCCTCACAAGCTCGAGAAGTGGGCCTGTGTGCACCTTATGAATTTCAACAAGGCCAAATGCAAGGTCCAGAACCTGGGTTGAGGCAATCTCCAAAATCAGTACTGACTAGAGGATAAATAGGTTGAGAGCTGTCCTGTGGATAAGGACTTCATGATACTGATGAGTGAAATATTAGATATAAGCAGGCAGTGTGTGCTCACAGCCCAGAAAGCCAATTATATCCAGGGCTACACCAAAATAAAGGTGGCCAGCAGGTCAAGGCAGATAGCTCTCACCCTCCACTCCATTCTCGTAAGACACTAACTGTAGTACTATGTTCAGCTTAGGGGTCCTCAGAATAAGAAAGACATGGAGCTTTTTGAGCAGTTACAGAGGAGGGCCATGAAAATGATCAAAAGAGTAGAGCACCTCTTCTATAAAGAGAAGCTCAGGGAGCTGGGGTTGCTCAGCCAGGAGAAAAGAAGGTTCCAGTGAGAGTTTTTCATGGTCTTTCAATTACTTAAAGAAAGACAGAGAGAGAATCTTTACTAATGCTGTAGTGATAGGACAGAGGGTAATAGTTTTAAACTAAAAGAGGGAAAATTCACATTAGACATGAGGAAGAAATTTTTTACTATGAAGTTGGTGAGACACTGGAACAGATTGCCCAAAGATGTTGTGAATGTCCCATCACTGGAGGTGTCCGAAGTCAGGATGAACAGCCTTATATAATGAAAGCTGCCCCTGCCATGGTGAGGGGTTGGAACTAGATGATCTTTAAAAGTTTCTTTCAAGCCAAAACTTTTTATGATTCTATCATTCTATGATTCTTTGATTTTGTAAGTAAGGAACCTTTGGATGGCAATTCCCACTAATATTTAGACAAATGGTTTAGGACATGAATGACTTTAGACACTTTCTTTACTCTGCCAATATCAAATATATAAAAATTCATGTGTTACTATGAATCCATTTTGCTCTTCATATGGATATTAGTATTTTTTCTTTCAGTTTCCTTCTCTATAATATCCAGAGAAAGAAAGAGGCTTTTTTGCCTGTCACCTTACCATAACAGAAATGTTTCTCTGACATTTAAAGAAATTTCTCAAAAGTTTTCAGTCTATGTTATTTAATATTGCAATTAGGCATTCAAGAATATTTATTTGAAAAGTAATAAATATGGTGAAAATCTAACAATTTTCCTGTACTACTCTCTTGTTGCTTAGATTCAAAGTTAAGACTGTTTTTTTAATTTCCTCAAAAGAAGAAGAAAAAAATAAATTAGTTTCTAGGTTGAAGATTCCAGGAGATTTATGGAGTTTTATCTGGCTAGTTGCCATGGAGGTTAATTACTATTGAGATAAGCCCTAAGGATTATAAAGTTTCAATGCTCAGAAAAAGTGCCATTCTTTGTTATATAAGGAGTAAGTTCCCAAACCACTCTGATGTCCTTGTTAGGAACAGCATAAGGAGCAGGAACAAGCTGGGACAGCTGCAGTCTTTTTATTTCTTTTTCCCTAGTGATGGTTCAGGTGAAATGCCCCTATTACGTTCATAATCTTTATACCCTTCCCCTGGGGGATGGGAGGAAATAATGTGGTGCCTCTTCTCCTGGTTATGAAGCCTTTCTTTTGTTACTGTAGTTAAATATTCTCTTTGATTTGTAGCTATATTTAACTCCAGTATTTTCTGAACCATCAGCAAAAGTATTCAAAATATCAACTAGAAAAAATGATAATATGAACAGTGAAGATGCTTTGATTTTTTTTCTGCACTGGGTCACATAATTTAGAAAGAGGTGTTAAAAATGAGGTTATAATTCTTGTTAAAATATAAACATTGAAAACATAAAAAGGTATTCTTCTCTTTGATCTGTATTAGGGAAAAGGGGGTAAATTTTTATCAGCTTCAATGGATTTTATTTTCACTGTGGAGAATTTAACATAGCTGTAAATTTGGTTCAGTTGAATAGCATGTTTTCCAATCAACCATGGAGTATGTTATGTACTTAAATTTAATAAGCAAAAAGGCAGAAAAGATTTAAGGTTCCTCAGTGTCTCCACAGGGAAGATGTTATGCTATCCTTCTAATCCCTGAAGAAAAAATATTTTTTAGATATATTTTTCAGACCCGAACAGTATCCTTAATCTCTAGGCATTTTTTTAGTTACTATAAGACTGGAATAAAGTATTACAAAACCAAACCCATTGGAAACTTGATTAAAATAAAGTGTACACTAAAGAAATATTATGAAACATGTTCAGCTGATAGACCTGCAAGAAATCTGCAGCTATATTTGAATCAACTATTTATCTTTTTGTGAAAAAAATTTGAAATGGGTTCATTTATTTTCTAAAGAAAACAAGGATTAAAAGTAACTTTGACTCCCTTGTTGTTTTATAAATAATTTATATGAAAAGAACATTTTTATAACATTTTATTTAACACCAAAAACTTTAATTTAACATTTTGCTTTCTTGGGACCATTGCCTGTTCTATAGAACTACTAATAATTACAGGAAACATATTCTTTTTAATTCTTAATCATTTTACCACTTAGCCAATTAAACACTGTCACTTTTAAGAAGACTAATAATATCTGATTTAGGAGTGAGATTCAGTTTGTCTCCCTAGCTTTTCAGACTAATATTTAGACTATGTGATTTGATTGGTTTGGGGGTTGTAAAATTTCACCACACACACACACATAGCAGTTCAGTGCTATTTGAAATATGACATATTGGCTAACCTCCAGTTCCACTGCAAAATTTCACAGGTAGTCCGTAAGTCTTGTGTAACATCATCCAATCCCATGGGTGTTTGACTGTCGAAGGACTATCAAAGGGCCATAGATACCATGAATTAAGTTCAAGATCTCTGTGCAGAGTAATGGAAATTTAGACATCAACCTCAATGCAGATACCAGCATTTAGACACCTAATTAAGTGATTTTCCTTGCTCATAAATTGTCAATATTTTAATTTCACATTGAATCCCATTCAGGTCTTAATTCAGCTGATGAAATATGGGCATCTGGTACAGTCTGAGAAACTCAAGCATACCTGAGATATTTCTACCAGAAGACTGGTAGAAATGGCACAGAGGACTTAAAGAAGACTTTTAATCAGCAGCTTTGGCCAGAACAGATATACTGGAGCAGTTTAAATATCATTATTAGTAGATTCTTTTTTGATATAAACAAAAATATTTAGTTTGGTTTGTGTAAAAAAGCCATTAACTTAGGCTAACAGATATAGCACATTACATTGCAGCAGACTTGCACCATCCAGAAGCATCAGCCAGATACTTTGCATCCCAGGCAGAAGAGAGTGGCCCATATGTAGGCAATTGGATTGAGCCCAGGGTGTTGACAATGCTTGTGTTTAAGCTCATCATCCTAAATTTCATTTATAGCTAATGGAAAAAGAGTGTCACTCGGGGCATAACTGATCTGACCTAATTTAGATGTGCTCATTAAAGGTCATACTCAAGGGGCCCCTGTGAGTCAATGAGGGACTGAAAATCGCATTAGAATAACTGTGAAAGCATTTTAAAGGAATTTTTGCAACTGCCTGTGCACCGATTCCTCACATTGAAAGTGATGACCATATTAGTTAACTTAATCTGGGTAAAGTTAGTAGAGAGACATGAGTTATGATAAGCTCTAGAAGAAGCAGCTGTTGAGTGTGTGTGCACAGCAAGGTCTGACTGCTACTATTTAGGAAAAAAAATTGAATAGGTTGCCCTATAGGACTCCTGTTGTCTGAGGATAGGTTGAGCAGACTCACTAAAACGAGATCTGGCAGCAATCCCTTTTTTTCTGTCTGTGACATGAAGTCTTTACCACAAACAGTATGACAGAAAGAATATTGAAGTTGATATATTCAGGGCAGTAAAGATTAGAGTAAGAAAGATTTCCATTAAGAAGGAAATAGCTACAACTGTGAGGTTAAATACGACTGATGTAACAGAAGCTAGAGACTTGGGAGAAGAATAACCATTGAAATATGTGAGGAAAGCCAGATATGTTTGGCAACTGATATTGAAAATCTAGGCAGGCAATAATACTTCATTTGGTAGATTTGAGTATGTTTCATGTTTAATTCTTCTGATGTTCCGCACTGGTTTTGTTAGTCTGAGTTGGAAAAACCTAACAGTGAGGTATGATAAAGGAAGTCAGGCAGAGATTGTAAACCAACTCAGGGTCAAGCTTTGAATCTGCAGACATTAAGGACATATTGAGGGATACTAATTTTCAAGAATTCATGTCTAACCTCTGTACAATTACTGAAAGCAAAGCAGGTGAGTCTTGGTAGAGGACCTGTAAACCACTGCTTCTCTGTCATGAAAGAGCTTCTGACAAAACTAACGAATTAAAGCAGTTGGCCTGTGTGAACTTAAGTCCAGCTGTTGTTTCAGGGCAAAAGCTCTGTAAATGCTTGTTTATACAAACACACACACAGGTGTATATATATGTATAAAAGAAAGCTATGAATAACAAAAACAAATTCTGTTGAAAAAAAGCTTGAGGTTTATAAAAAGAAACTTTTTAAGGTTCAAAACAAGGGGTGTATAAATTATGGTGTTGAAATCTGAATAGAATATTCCATTAGGAAACTGTGTTTGGATATTGAATGTGTTTTCAAGAGATTTTGTGTTACCTAGTCATAAACAACTTTATAAACTCTGTGACTATAACCACAATTCTTAATTTTAGAATGAGACCTAAGGAATACAAAATAATAGAATCATAGAATATTCTGTATTAGAGGGGACCTACAAGCATCATCGAGTCCCTTTCTACAAAATTAACTGCTGCTTTTTAAAGAGCTGGTCCAGGGGCAAAGCTAAGATAAGGACAGTATGACCTTCTATGAGGCCTAGCTAGGCAGTCTTCATGATGTTTGCTATAGAGACAGTACAGGTAAACTATTGAAACAGTAGCTTCCAGTTAACTCCTAGTCAAAGTCTGAAGAAGTGCCACATCTATCAGGTTATGGTGGCATGTATAGCTTATAAGCCTAAAGGTAGCAAACTGAAAGAGCGGGTCAGATCTCAAAGTATGGAAAGCTGTCTTTGTTTAAGTATAACTGGTTTTTACTACCAAAAATAAACAAACTTTAGTCCAAAAAGTGTACCCAATTGTCTTAAAAATTGTATTATATTTATTACTTAGCCTTCTTTACTCAATAAAATACATCTACAGCAATTTTAATTGTGTTGCCTGCTGGTAAAGGAAGGTGATTCTTCCTCTCTACTCAGCAGTGATAAGACACATCTGGAGTACTCATTTCCCCAGTATAAGACATAAGATGCTTGAAGAAGTTCAACGAAGGGCCATAAAGATATCTAAGAAACTAGAGCTTTGCTCACATGAGAGATTGAGAGAGCTGGAACTCTACTCTGGAGAAAAGAAGCCTCAAGGGGATCTCATCAATGTGTATAAAAAAATGGGAGACCAGGGAGTCAGTGATGCCATTGACAGAAAAGAGGGCGATGGACAGAAATTTAAAAAAAACATTGAATTCCATCTGAACAAAAAAACCCAGAATTTTACTCTGGGGGCGGTCCACTGGTGGAGCAGTTTACTCAGAGGGCTTATAGAATGTCCATCCTTGCAGATATTCAAAAGCCGGCTGAACACATTCCTGAACATTCTGACCCTGTTTCAGCAGGTCAGTTGGACTAGATGATTCCTTCCAACATCAGCCATTCTATGATTTCTGTCAAGTTTTAAAAAATTATTTCAATAATGAATTTTTATTTAAATGTTTATAATAATTTGAAACTCAAACCATTCTATGATAATACGATTCTATGATATGCAAATTATGTAATGAGTACTGTTTGAGTATACCTACTGGGCAGCTTTGTGCTCAATCACTGCAGATTAATCCATGACTGGAAACTAAATTTGTTGTGCTGAATATACTACAGAAGTCAAACATCTTTCCATATTCAACCAGAAGGAATCCTCTCTCTGACTAACAGGAGAACATCTAGACAAACAAAATGAACATCCTAATATCACCTTAGAGCAGTTCCTGCTCTAAACTTGAGAGCATCATCATCTATCCACTGCTGCCTAAGTGGGTTTTGTGCTTTATTAAAAGGTAATATTAGTTGTAAATACTCAGAATTATCAAGTGTCAGAGTTAATGGCACTATTCTTTGTGGGTTTTTTTAAAGATAGGGTTTTGATTTGCTTTTGCTGGGAGCAAGTGATTCTTAATCACTGTAGAAATACAAAATGATTGCTCTTGTATCCTTCTAAAAATTTCACTTGAAAATGTAGATTTTCTAAGAGTTTTAGGGAGAGAAAGACAAACTTTTCTTGCATATATTTTGAACAGTTATGTACTGTTGTATACTGAAAAGTATATGAGTTAAAAAATTTCTCCCATAAGCCCTCCAGGACACATCGTCACTGGTCAGTCCCAGAGAAGGAGAAAAAATTATACTAATAACTGTAACACTATTAATGTATTAATATCTGAAAGAACTGAATTCTCTTTCTGCTAAATAAGACAGATCATGTCAGCCAGGTCTATGGACTTTCAAGTTCTAAGCAGTCCATTTTCAAGCTTTTAGCATTTAGGTAAAAAGAAGCACTGCACCTCCTCTTCCCACCTTTTCTGTCTCCGTCCATTTTAACAAGCAGTGGAAGTCGAACAGCATGTAAAAAAAATTACCAGGATGTAAAAAAAAACCTCTGAACAGAGTTCTTCATGATTCACTAGTTATGAAGAACAACCAACTGCCAGATCCAATAAGGACTTTTATATTTAGTTAGATAAATCTCACTTTCCATAACTTCTGCTGATGCTTGGCCAAACAAAGCATTCCTTCATTTGCCATTGCTCCTAGAGTAGCCTGGAGTGTTGAATAGATGCAGTTGTGATCAGCAATTGAATCTGTACATTTTTCTGTACGTATGGTTACACATGTGGTATGTATGTGGGCATCTGTTTGCACGTAAGTGTGTAAGATTTATTGCCAATGATAATATATTTTTACTTCATTCTGTGGATAACAGGATGAAGAAATTAAAATTCGTCATTCCAGGTAGTCCAAATTTGTCCATGAGCTAGACAAAGTTGGGGGTTTTTAGTCAAGGTATGGAAGAGTAGACTTAGATCCCTGTTCTTTATGATTGAGGGAACTTTGTATCCCAGAAACATCTATTATGAATGTTTTCATCCTGCTAAATGAAACAGGGGCGAAGAGCAAGCACCCCGTTGAACTGAGTGCTCACTATCTGATTTCTTTTACAACAACAGTAGCTAGTTCACTCTGAGCCAAGTCCAATATAGAGGAAATTAATCACCAGCTAATCATAGCCTAGTCAATGCCATATCACCTTAGAACCATCAATTAGTCTCCAGGCCCTTGCTATTATTAAAATTACTGTAGACATGACTACTAATGAATGCTTGTGTGTGTGTGTTTGCCTTTGTTTGTGCGGGGTTTTTTGTCTACTTGGTTAAATTATATATATTTATTCTGGAAAAAGATAAGATTTGGTCAAAAATAAAGATAGGTTATGGTCAGGAATGCCAACTTAGTAGTGATCCTGTGTAGTCCATACTAGAATTTAAGCCACTCTGGAAGCAGACATAACTTTCGAGGAGATAAATAAGGAGCAGTCAAGGAAGTAAGCCTTTCCCTTGGATTATTTTTAGTATGCATACTTGCTTCTTCAAGCTAGAGCTATTAGGGAAAACAGACATTACTAAAGCAGTAAAAACCTACAGAGCTGCAGAAGAGACTGAATGACAGAAAAGATAAACCGCTAGAAAAAAAATGAAGGGGAAAAAGCTTCAAAAGTCATAAATAAAGAACATTTAAAAAATAAAAGAGCAGATTAAGGAAGCAATGAATAAAACAAAAAGCCCAGTTTTGATTATGTTCAAAGAAATTGAACATGCTGCATCCAGAAAGTCTACAACAAGGCACATATGAATGCAGCAACTCCTTTAATGTTTTAATGGAGCTCTGTCCGGTTTACTTTAGAAAATTAAAAATTACTAAAAAATTTGAAAACGTGTTGAAAGTGCATTACCATAAACACAGTAGAAGATCTTTGTTGCACAAAGGGGAAGAAAATAGTAAAACTGGAGTATCAACAATCAGATTGTTGCAATAACTACCTTTATTTTGTTGTGTGATTTTTTTCAACATATTTGGTAATGACCTTTCACTGAGTGTTGGTTTTTTAAGATGGACCACCAGTAATGTATAATCAAAAGTATAATTCAGGAGTCAGGTGTATTATCTCATATAACTGCAATGGCACTTGACTTCTATATTGTATTAGCACCATTATATTAGTGTTAAGCATTTGATTACTGGGGTAATTAAGAAAACTTTTAAGACATTTTCTACTCTCAGCCATTTTACAAGAGCAATAAAACTACCCCATCAATTCAGTCTTCAGGAAAAATTAGTCCTCTGTGGGAGAACATCTCTCCTGATGGCAATCAAAGCACCTACTATAGCAAGATGTATTTGCTTACTTGTGCTTCACAGTGCAACTTTGTGCTTGAGATTTATGGGAAGAATAAAAATAAAATGCAGCATGTTTGTGAGCAGTGTACAGATCTGCATGCATTATCTAAATTAGCAGATCTAAAATATTCACGTTCATTCTGTATGTCCTTCCTGTTATTTACAGGATTTATTTTGGGAAGATAAGTTTGTCTAGCAACTTCATCTTAGAGAACTTTAAGGAATTGCATACATCAGTGACTGAGAATTTGTTTTGTCATCCTCAGAACTTTAAAAATAGTGAAAAGAAGTGAAGCATATATGGCATAAAATAGAACTAAATTAAGACAGAATGTCTCTCTTGCTACAGAAAACACTCTGTAGGTCACCAAAACCCTATTCTGCAAGAACTTTATTCTAGATTGCTTCAATTCAGGGACATTTTCTATTTTTCAGCTTAGAGATTCAACTGCAAACAAAAGATAGAGAGGCTTTTGAAATCAATTAGGTTTTTAGGTTTGCTTTTACACTACCTCAATGCTAGTCCAAAACAGCGTGTTTGTATTTTTTGCATAACTGGAGAAACAAGGAGCAAAGTAACCCTAGTCATCAACCCATTTTCCTGAGTGCTTTTTGTTTGAAGGGGCTGAGCATGACAGTCTAAACTCAGCCATTTTGCCACCATCAATCTAACATCATAGCTTTCAACATACTGTACCATGTTTAAAATGTGTTAGACTGAAAAAGGACATCAGCATCTGAGGTGTTTTCAGAAAACATTACTTTATAAAAATAGTATTGGTTTACTGCTCATATGCTCCTCATTTTTATTCGAGAATATTAATTTTTTCTAATAAACAAATAAAAGATCACATGGCTAGTGGCCTGTTAACCTTCCAATCCTTTTCATCACTATTTTCACAAATCATCAAAAGAACTTTTTGGTATGCTGAACTCTCTTCTATAAGTAATGTAGAAATAAGAGAAAACTATGAATTCCTCATGTATTTATGTTTTACAGACCTGAAGGGATACAAAGGGATTCAGGTGTTATTTTGTCTCTTTTAGTCTCTCTGATGCATGCTTGAGTATTTGCCATCTTCAGTGCTCTGTTTAGATTGATTTATTTGTTATAATAAATTTGCCTTCCTGGCTTAACACAGATATTCTTCATAAAGTTTACATGACACAGAAATAATTAACTGACGATAAAATTCCAGTTTCATGAATTTTGTGCAGTTTCAATAATTCTGGTAACTATTTTGATTGTAGTAATTCACATTTTTACGTACTACAATCAATGAATTCTTTCCTGAATATCTGAAAAATGTCAAAAAATATTTGTGTTTTCTCTGACTCCATTCAGTGGAAAAGGCTTTTGTCAGTTTATTTAATTAACTTGATATAGAAAAATATTTTTACTGCTTAATAAATAAGAAATTATTTCAAATAATTGGCTTTCACACATGTAAAGGTTTTGTGTGTCCATGAACTGTAAGCATTTTTTTAGTCAAACTTAATTAAAATAAATCCAGTAGTTGATTGACAAAGTTTGACAGTTCAAAGCTGTTAGAGAAATTTTACTGAAATTCCAGCCCTAATACATATAATGAAGAAAAAATAAAAAATAGATATTACTATTAAAGTTATCTTTATTCTTTTTATATGACAAAGTGCTTTGTGATATACATTAAACTAGAAGCATGATAAAATATTTTAGTAAAGAATAATTTTTTTCTAAGCAATATATATTTGGAGGGGTTTTTTTCTTCTTCTAGTACATATTTAAAAAAAATAAAAAGCAACAAAGAAGGTAGTATTACTGCTTCTACAACTGATTTATATTATCCAAGTACTCAAAAGAGTGTAATTGTTTCTACAACTGATTTGCTAAAATTCATCTTACAAAGAGTAGGCTATTTGAATGCAGAAAACTCTAGAAGATTTAAATGATGTGGTCAATTGTTGTTTGAAGGGAAAATTAAAAAAAGATTTTGGAGCTAATTAAAGATTCTAAGTCAGGAAAAAGGCCTGGATGAGTCAGATAGTAAAGTATAGGCAATTTAGAGGACCAGTAAAGGAGCTTTATAAAAAAAAAAAGAGCTGGTACTTGTCATGGTCGTGGTACAGTAGAGCCATTTTCTGTGACTGTGGAACTTGTTGATGGTGGGAGTATCACAATTTTAACAGAACTTTCAGTCAGAAAGGCTCTCAGTTAGACTGTGAAATTTCTGGTCAAAGGGAGAGCAGGGCTACAAATAACCCAGGGCTACAAAAAATCCCAGGGCTACAAATAACCTTGCAAACAACAGTGTAGGTTGAGGAGAAAACACCAAGCCTGAATCATGTCCTTGGGCTCTCTGAAACAGATGAGAGATTTCAATCTCAGTCTCTTATATTCCAGATGAATAACCTCATCAAAGACTGTGTAATGAGCCCTTAGGATGTCATTCTAAATTAACCATGTGGTAAAGTATGATACAACAGCAGTATTGACTCTGGGTTTTCCAGATTTCAGGATTTTATTTATTTATTATTTATTTGTTTGTTTTCCTGAGGTAGATCTGCATTTCTGATTCTGGAAACTTTATATTTTACCTCTTTGTTGTTTTTTGGTTTGTTTTGTTATACATTTTTTTGCTTTTCCCACTTTCCTGTGATCATTTTCCAAATATATTTTTATTTTGTTTTATTTCATCAAGGAAGGGGACAACATATGAAAGTTTTGAAAACAGACTTTATTTTCAACTATACTTCCTTGTCTACTTTTTCATAGTCAGCTGGTGTATCCCATGTTCTGGACTCCAGCTAATTTAAATCCAAAACAACTATGCAATTAGATTTCTAGCTAGGTCAGTGTCCCAATTATATCGATATCACTCCCATCTTTATTTCAAAAGACCAATTCATGAATCTACAGAACTATGTCCAAAGAACAGGAATAGGCTTCCAGTCTGTGTGTAAAATTACAAGATTTCAATCTGTTGTTAGATATTTCATTAAAGTAGAATCAGTCTGATTTTGCAAAAATTAGATCCCATTAAACTCTTTCTAAAAGTGTTCAACAATTGTGGAGCTACCTAAAGTTGGCTTGAAAATTTAATTGGAAAAAGCCACATTTGAATTAAAGCAGTGAAGGGACTAACTGGGAATCATTTGATACTGACTTCTGCATTTTCTCTCTCTCTCTCTGGATCTAAATTTTGCAGGAAAAGGTACAGAATCAGCATGTTCTCCTTGTGTTTTCTGTCATATTTATGATATTATTATTTAGATTTATCTAAAAGCAGGCCAATTCCATGTAACTGACCCTATCACTCTTCTCATTCTCCTTCTCTTCCCCCATTTTTAGTACCCTTTCTGCTATGTTTCTCCTTCCTCAAGCACCCTTAGAGCACTACATTTTTCCTTCACTTAGTGTGTTTTAATCTTCTTCTATCTTATATTTACTCTATCTTTCTCCATTTCATGTGACTAATATGGCTTTCTGTCTTTGCTTCCATTCCTTGATGCCCTATCAGCATTTTTTCTGTACCAGCCTTTCCAATTTAGTTTTCATTTCCTCCTTGAGATAAATCTAGTAGTACCGAAGATTTCTCTCTAACACCATGTAAGTACTGCATTAAAACCCTATTACTGGTAATTGAGCTAATGTAAAAGTGTAGATTACCTATAATTTATGACAAAGTGGCTCTTGTGTCTTAGGCATTGTAATGAATCACATTTATAAATCACATTAATGAAATTTAAATGTATTGGACGCTTACCAAACATCCCAAAGTGATGTTGGGAACACTTGAGAGAATATTCTAAAAAGTCTGACAAGTGAAATCTAAATAGTCCAAATCCAGAGTCAGGACAGTGGGGTTATTCTGGGAGCTGATATTCAGGCTCTCTTCTTGACCATGGAGAGGGTCAACCCGTACATTATATTTGTTTTATCTCTTGCATCAGCTTCCATATCTTCCGGTTTTTGCAACAGACAAATGAAAGTTCAGTACAAGCTCATATATTATGAATGGGATCTGACAATAGTTATTTCGCATACATTGATATTTAGTTATTGTATTCAGTCTTGTACAATTCAGTCATTGATATTTGTCTGATTGCTTCAGTTACATATACCAGGAGTAGATTTGGCCCAGTATTTTGAATGTAAGACATTTTCACACTTTAGACATGTCAATTATCCTGTGCAGTCCTGAGTGTCTAAATTCTGATGAGTTTAGCAGCTTCATGAAACGAACAAAACTCAGACTTTTAATCACTTGAAATTGATCAACAAAAGAACCTTCCCTGCCATTCCATCATGAGTGTTTCATTTGCAAGAAGTGTACTGATGGAATGGTCACCTACAAATCAATGTTTAACTGCTGAAGCTAGCTTGCTGCTTTTTATGCCAAGTAAGACAGTGGGTATTTTATATCAGTGCTGGCTCAATAATTTTACTCATCTACATTTTAAAATACTCAGTTGTAAATCTAAGCATATGGACTGTGTAACCATGGAAGTAAAATTAGTTCACCAATGCAGTTCTCCCATTTCATGTCCTTTTTCTCCTGGATTTTAAGATCTTGTTAAATGAAACCAGGTTATAAATTATTACTAGAATTAATAGAGTTCTGCTACTAAGGAATTAAAATAATATAGATATGCCTCTTTGTATATCTATATACACATTGGGTTTGATCTGCACTTAAAAATTTCTCCCCCTCCTCTTCCTATTTGTAGTGCTTATCTTTGTATGTCACCCCCCATACCCGGGGTGTTTGTGAGGCAGCTGTTGGGAGAGATGTCTAAAAATTTTTTTCCTGGAAGAGATGGCAAATTGAAAATCTATTTTTCTAAAAGTTTTATGTTTCCATAACTATTACACTCAATAAGTATGCATTACATGCTATTAGCCTTAGCAAGGTATTTTAATCTAACAGTTCTGCATCATGTTCACATTAATATGCAAATAGAAGGAGAATACAAAATTAAATGGAAATGAAAGTTGAAAATTAATTGACATTTTTGTCACAAAAGCTTGGAGAAACAGTACTTATGGTTTAATGGCAAAAAGCTAATGTGTCATCCTAGGGAGAGCTATATCAATCTAGAACTAAGATGATTTTACTGAGGAAAAGTGCAAAGTGCTGTTTGTGTATGCAGGTTGCCAGCTCCCCCTATGCAGGTGGTCCCATCACCATAAACCTGGACTAAATTGCTGCCATCCATTAAACACAGTGGCTGTCTGGATAGCTGCCTAGCACAGACTTACACAGGCCATCTATTTCTGTCAGAAATATGATATGTCACTGACAAAAGCTTAATTACTCCATTAATTAATAGGACAATTTTCAAAATGTCTTGCAATGCAGCTTGACATTCATTAGTGCCATTTATGAATAATTTCTCCCAGGGTATAATACACTATAAAGCGTAATTTGAAAGGGAATAATACATGTTTAAACCCTATGTATCTGTGAAACCAAAATACATTCTTTGCTGAATTAGCTTTATGAAAAGCTCAGACCTATTTGCTGAATGCTTGGAAATATATTTCTCTGTATCAAAACACTTCTGTCACAGACCAGTAAGCTTATTCTGAATTGAACTCATTTGAGTTTAGCCAGCACTTCCCTACATGAAATCTTGATCCCACTTTAGTTGGACTCTTACTACTAATGAAAACGTAAAAAAAAATAAATGGAAAACCCTTTTAAACTCAATACGAAAGAGATGCACTGTCACAGAATAGGTACTAGAAGATACTCTACCTCATCAAAATGAAATAGTGAAACTTCCTGGTTCTGAAAACAGGAAAGCAATTATCTTTAAAAGTGTTTCTCCTCCCCCAACTAGCTAATTCACATATAAAACAATTGAATTGTGCTTATACTTTCTCCACATATTTCTCTCATTTTGGCTTATTTTTCTCCTGTACATTTACTCCACTGCAAGATCACTCCTGGTCTTATAGAAGATATGTGATGGGATAATCTTTGCCAGTTCTTTTGTCCTCTAATTTTTCCAGTCCCATAAAGAGATATAGACACCCAGGGACATAGGGATGTACTAGTACAATAGCAGTACAAGCCTTTAGGTGCCTCTGGCCTTCATGCAGAACTCAATAGCTCAATATCACTTAAGGTGTTTAAGAAAAGTAAGCTACTAAGGAAGTTCTTGAAAAACACCTTCTTGGTGTAAATGGTGGTATAGCAAGGTAAACTGCCATACAAGAGTGTTAGTGGAAACTCTAGAGTCTTAAATTAGGATTTTAGGAGGGGATCTTTTGGGTTTCTAATCTAGGATTGCATCACCTAGGATTTTTGTTTAGTGTCCCTAAATTTCACTGTCCAAACAGCATTTCCTAAAGGAGCTCAGAATTTGCTGAGTGTTCTTGCTTAGAAAATTTGTCTTAGGGCACTCCCTAATGTATGGCAGGAGGTAGTGTGCGTTGGGAAGGTGAAAACCTTTACCACTGCCTCTGCCTGGCCTGTTCACCTGCACAGTTTGCTTGTTAGTCAGCTGAGGAGGCTGAGCTGACAGTGTGCTGTGGCAGGATCTGACTCTAGAACAGCAGGGATGGGGGAAACAGTAACCTTTTCAGCCATCCCAGACCTAGCCTTCTTGTCAATCAAAGCCCTAAGAATACACTGAAAAAACAGATTTTCTGAGGGTGGGCACTCAGTAGCTTCTAAAAATCCAACTCTTTGAAAAAGTCTTATTTAGACACCCATCAGTTAGAGCCCTTAAATTTAGTGCACAGCTCTTAATTGGCAAAATCTTAATACAGTTCTGCAGCTTGGGCAGCTAAAGCTGTTTGACATTGAAAAGTGCTTTTTTACCCAGCAAATCCTGTTAATCATAGTATGAATATGGTTAGAGTCTGTGGCTCAGCTCAGAAATGTATACTCAGCCTTCAGTATGTGAATAGTCAATTAACAATAAAATTAGTAATACATGCCCTCCCCCAGAAAAAAAAAAAAAAAAAAGAAAAGAACAATAAACCCCAACAAACCCCTTTGATTTTGTTTTGACTTGCCAGTATGAATCCCATGGTATCAGTTGCTCCAGAACTGATTTACGCAAGACTGTGTTAACCATTCCTCAGTGACCCAATATTGCCAGGTATGTTTTGTGCAAAAGATAGAGAAGAGAGGTATGTTAAGTGGTGCTTTGATATGTCTTATGCACACTCCTAATCAAAGCATAGAGAGTATTAATGTAGTCTCTTTAAAAAAAAAAGAAAGGAAAAAAATCTTGCTGAGTGGTTCACTAATGTTAATGGATGACTTCCATTTTCCTTCTCTCAATATTCAGTACTCTTTCTTTCTTAGTTTCCCTTCAAAGTCAATAAGCCATAGAAAGACTGAGAGTTACAGCTCTGTTTGTGTTTAGCTACTGCAGGTGAGAGGAAGGTGCTCCAAAACCAGTGCCTCAGGCATTTTGGTTATTTTTCTGCACTGAGCCTAATCCTACTCTTAAAATCTTTTGGTGCAATAAAGTTAGTTCTCCTCCTTGATGCCAGTAAGTACTACTACCCCACAATATTATAAAAGTAACTGGATAGTCTTTCCCATCTGCAATATGAATACTTTCTCTCCTCCCTATAATCAGTGACTGGTGGACTGTTTTTATTTAAAATGTCCTCATATTTGATTTTGAAGATATAATCCTCCCAATCTACACACCTCAGCAACCAACCACAAAATCCCAAAAACATAGGTGTCTTCCTTTCCAGCTGAGTGTCATAACCCCACACAATATAGTACTGTCTTTATGGTGTGATGATTCCTGCATTCCTGGGCTTCATGCTGCTCCAGCTCCATTTGAAAGAGTGAACAGGGTTCTCAGCCAGAATATACCATAATGAGGTGTTATGATTGAGACTACCTGCAGTTACAGTTTACCTTTTATTAATCTGTGTTACAAGAAATGAATTCATCTCTTACTGTCCAAACCATTTTACCTCCTTTTATTCTTATCACTGCTGTGACCAATGTTTCAGGGTTCTTTCCTCAAACAAGGAAACTTTGAGTGTCATCTGGACAGGACTAAAATCTTGATCTGATTTCCTATGTTTAAGGTTGCTATCATCATCTCCTCCTGACAATTATGGGAGATTAAGCAGCTGCTTACATTATCCTGAATTGCCTTCATATTTCCCAGAATATATCTCTGCATATGTGGGAAAATAACTGTAGATATTCAAAGACATCTGTGTGCCTATGGAGTTAGGTGATTCCAAAAAACAAGATTACTGTTTGGGAGTTAAGGATTATTTAGTTTCTTAAGCTCTTATTTTGTTATCCATATTGATGTTTTTTTTCCATAAAATGTGGACAAAACCACTACCATTTACATGATGATACTAAAAGGACAAAGAAGAGCCTACTCACATACTATCACCTTAATGAAACAGAATATCTTCAAATTCTTCAACCTTAAGTAAAATTATTGAAATAAGCTTTTCTGTATCTTTTGTTTGTGCAACTACCTGGTCTATATTATAAAGAAAAGATTTCTGGGAGGGAGTTAGAAGAAGTGGATGATTTCTAAACAGAAAAGTAGAATAATATTTTTAAACCTTTGCAATGAATTATGATACACATTCTCAGCTGAAGCTTTTTAAATTCAAGGTTGTTGATGCGTTCCTCCCATTCAGTGTCATTACTGTTACTCACATAGTTACTATTCATAAGACTAAAATATTTTACTGTTTGATTTGTTTTGTTGGATTCTGTTTGGTTATGGCCTGCTGTTCTAAACCAACTTTGCAATAGTACACATTTGCTGCCATAGAAATCATTCCCATTTTTTTTCCATATTTGCCAGTGCAGACTGAATAGCATTTGACTTAATATTCATCAATTGCTCCTGTTTTATAAACATTAAGCCAGTGATACCTTACTAAGTGAAAATTGTTAATGCATGCCCTTTCCATTCACATAGGACTAAATCACATTCAGGTACCAAAACATAAGTTCACGGAGATGTAATTGCATTTATTTTGTTCTGCTAGTTAGTTCCATTAACGTGGCAGGCTTAAGAGACTTTCAGCTTTTGAAATCTTCTTCAGAATTGTTCCAAAGTTATTATATTCTTCATATATTAGGCATCCCAGGTATTCCAACAAACAGCTATGGTGCATGTTTTCTTTTCAAGATAGACTGCATGAATTTTTAACAGGTAACAGTGTTCCCATAATACTTTTCGAGGAATGTGTTCCTCTGTGTGTGTTGTTCACTGAATTGGTATGCAGTGTGGCTTTACAATATTCCGAAAGTATCTTTAGCACTTAGAACCTCATGTATGATGGCACATGACTGTATCACTGAAACTCCTATCAGGACTCTGGAAATGTGCCTGTGTAGACCCCACAAATTCATTTCACATATGTTTTCCATGGAATAACAAAACCTTATTTTACTGGTACATCTTGAGCTACATTTGATCTGTTGTCAATCTGAGCCAATGATAGCACCACACAAAACAGGTTGTGGAACCACAGCTTCTCATTGTAGGCATACTGATTCTCCTGTTCTTATTTCTTATCACCTTCTACAATGAATATTTTTAAACTACTGTATTCTTACAATTTTTTCAGGGTAATTTTGACAAAAATGCCTTTCTTTTCAAGTCAGCTTTTTTATATGCTTCACGTTTTGTCATCAACCACTTAGCACGTTACTTTTTCACAGTTTAAGATTATGCTATAGATAGAATATGCTTTTAAAGCCTTACTAATTGTTGCTTAATAAGTTGCTGTTTTTCAATCCCCATATTCATGTCACCAGCTGTGTCAGCCTTATCACCATAAGCGTCATAAAATCACAGACTCATTTGGGCTGGAAAAGACCAGTAAAACCAGTACAAAAAATCAGTACAACCATTAGTGTAACATTGCCAGGTCCACTGCCAAACCATGCCCCTAAACACCACATCCACATATTTTCTAAAAAACTCCAGGGATGGTGGCTCAACCACTTCCCCAGGCAGACTGTTCCAATTTTTGATAATCCTTTCAGTGAGGAAATTTTTCCTCATAGCTAATCTAAACCTCTCCTGGTGCAACTTGAAGCCATTTCCTCTTGTCCTCTTGCAAATTATTTCAGAGAAGAGACCAACCCCCACCTTGCTACATCCTCCTTTCAGGTAGCTTTAGGGAGCAATAACATCTCCCCTGAGCCTCCTTTTCTCTTCACTAAACAATCCCAGTTCCCTCAGCTGCTTCTTATAGGACTTGTTTTCTAAACATTTCATTCATTATAAGTAAAAATCTTTCAGGCTTCATACTGTGGCTGAGGTCAACCAGTTAAATAGCTGTTAAATAGTTGCAGAATGAATAAAAATAATCTGTTAAACTGCTACTGAAACTTTAGCTGTTATCTCATCAGACTGAGATCAGATGTCCCTAACTACACCTGCACGAGGTATACTCTCTCACTAGGGTTTTTAGCGCTTAAGGTGTTACTGCCAAGGAAGTAGAGAAAATCAAGAACTGCACCTAAATAGAAAGAAGAGTTTGGGGAAGGAAAGGAACACAGAATAAGAACATAGGCACAGGTGGAGAAAGACAGACATAAAGAGAGAAAACATACATGAACAAGAAATGCAGAGAAGGGAAGAGATTAACAGAGCTGTACAGTCACAGTAAAGGTGAAGGGTGGAATGTGGATGTAGTCAGGAGAGGTGATTGAGAGGTGGTCAAGTAGGGAAATGTTTGGAAGTACAGTGTAAAGGAAACTCAATAATGTCATTCACTTCCACTAAAAAAATAATTGAATCTGTACATACTGTCTCATCTTTAATGACTGTTGATACACAAGACATGGGAACATGAAGGAGAAATTGTGAAGAAGTCAAGCTTTTTTGATTGCTTTGAAACTTCTCAGCATTTCATATCTTGGGAGACATGTCACTATAAAGAATGATAGCAGCTGACAGGTCAGCTTTAAATAACTTTTGCTGCAGTCATGAGTTCTTGCTACTTCTTTAAATCTGATTTCATTTTTCTTACAGTAGATATCTGGGGAAAAAAAGGCACTATGCTCATCACTTGCATGTGGAGGAGTTGGTTTAAGTGGTAAGACTAAAACCATGATGAAAGAAGGGAGACTAGAATTCTATGTGTACTATGAACAGCAGTAATTATAAAATTATCCTTTTTCCTCAAAAGGTCTTCTCTTTGTCTCATTTTGTATGTCAAAGCTTCTCGTGAGTGGAAAAAGTGGATTACAAATTTTAATTGATACTCAGTTAAATAATTTTATATTTATGTGTGTTCAAGCATTCAGGTTAAACTTTCTTTACTATGATTTGTTATTTATAATGAAGTAAGAAAAGCGATACTGTTACCTCACCAATAGTACTCAACTGGGTGCTCTCTATAGCCTATTTGTCAGTGTATTTTTCATAACATCCCTTAGGAGTCTTGATTCTTATCCAGTTATTGTGTAGGATATATGCAGTTGGATCCAACATAAAATTGAAAAATAGAGATGGAATCTCAGGTCTGTCAACTTCATGCTAGCTGCCATGGCAAGAAATTATAAACTCATACCTGCATTTGCTGTCTTTCCATCTTTCTGTGGGCCAGGAAACTCTGTCTTTCTGCATAGTACTCAACTGAGGAGTGCGACCAAACCTCATCTCTGAATACCCAGCTTCCTACTGATTATGGTTGGAGATACATGTTCACATCTACCCAGACAGAAAAACTAATCTGATATTAGCTGTCCTATATCACAAGTGAAGTGCTCTATTACTGAATTATCAGAGAAAAGGAGTGGTATCAGTAGCTCATCCCTTTCTTCCAGACTTATTTAGAAATACACTAGGTCTCTGGTCATGTTCTTGGCCGTAATCTCTGCAGAGACACACAGATAGAAATCTCATATGGATTTAAATGTTCTCTGAAACCAGGAGTTAGGTGACTATATCCTTAGTTCCCATTTTCCCTTGCAGTTGTTCTTACTGTTTAACTTACTGTCATTTTTTTCTCTGTGTGTTGGCCTTTGTACATTTCATTCTTTAACATTAAGTTCTACTGAAGTAAAACGCAAAACACCTAGCTTCTGGACTGCATAGTATAACTTTCACTGAGTAGCTGTGGCATAATTTTCCTTGTGAATGTATAGCCTAACAGCCTGTCTCCAGGCAGCAATCAGGATCCCATTGAGCTTGGCAAGGTGCAGTCACTGATCCAGGGCTTTCACAACATAAGCTCATGACAAGAAAGAACAGATGGAGACAAAGGTAAATAGCATTGTGGTGGCAAATAGAGTAACAATGAAGTTAGGTCCATCTGTTGTTCCAGCAGGCACAGAAAGTATACTTGTCCTCTGCTGTGTCCCATTGTACAGTTTCATCTCTTTGGGTACAGCAGGCAGCTTGGTAGATAAATAGACAAGGCTATGCTTTGACTGAGGGGGTTGTATTTATATGTTAACTCTACCTCCCACACAGACTTTGCTCCCTTCAATCCTCCCTTCCTCTCAGCTCTTTTCTCTTGGCAAGGTGGATGGGCATGTTAGAGTTGCAGTTAGGTGCTGATTGAAGAAATTCATGAATAAAGGGCTCAAAGCTTTTCTTTGAGTCAAAAGCTCTCCTAAAAAATAAAATGCTCCAGGAACTCTTCTCTGTTTCTGAGAACTTGACATAACTGGTGTCCAAATGGCTGCCTTCTTTGATGCTCCAAAGTAAGCTGTTCACATCAAAACTACTTACTGAGGGTGGTCTTTGGTGTAAACTGTCCTTCAACTGTTTCAAAACATAATTTGGGAATATGTTAGATGGTGTAGGCTAAAGCCGAGATATAGGTAGGACAATCAAGCTGTATCCATGGTCTCAGGTCAGCACATGAACCCTGCACTTCTTTAGTTGGCAAATATAGTAGTCTGACCAAATAGACTTACTTGACACTTCATGAAAGATGCAAAATGAAAGGATTAAATGCACATATGTGGAGAAAAGACTTCAAGAGTTGGAGAGGTTCTGAAGGTTTATGACAAACTGTTGCTTTCCACTGTTTGGTTTGGTTTGGTTTGGTTTGGTTTGGTTTTGCAATGGACTGTCAGTTTAATTCAAGAAGAGGTGACCTTCACATTCAGAAATCCTGAATGCTGAATCAATGTAAATAAAACAGCAACTTTCCTAGGCACTAAATGGAAAGCTGTGAGAATCACTCAGGTTAGAGGCAGTTGCTTTTATTGTGCTTTTATTACACTGCAATACTGCAAAGGGACCATGATTACTTTAGTATTCTACTGCGTGTCACATAGCCATCATCCTGTGTGTCATTTAGTCACAGCATCATAAACTAGAGGCTTGATTTTCTGAAGTGCTCAGTGCCAAATGCTTCAGTCCCCCAATCCACTAGGCTGCTTGCAATAATGCTCCCAAAGAAACCAGCTCCTTCATATTTTCTGTTCCTATAAAAAAGCAGAAAAAAAGAAAAAATAATTAAACAACCAGACAGTTTAATGTTGTGCCTGCAGAAAGGAAAGAGACTTATGTAAAATGTATGTATGGATTTGCTTGATTGGGATGACTTTCCAGCACTGTGGAAATGGGCAGCATAACTTAAGACAATACAACTGATCCTGATTTCACTGTCTTGGGACTTGACTGCGATTCAAATTCTTATTTTCTGGGTTGATGAAATTAATAGCTACGAGCTATAATCACAAGCAAAAATGATTTATAAAACTAGAACACTTGTAGCAAAATGATTATTTCATTATTATAAAGATTTACATTGCTTCTTATTTTTAAATGTTAATTTTAACAGTCAAAGTAGAAGATTGACTTGGGTTATATTAAAATTTTTGTGCCTATGTAAAAATAATTATGCTCACATTTCATTACCATGGTTATTATGATAACTGAGAAAATAAAGATTGCAATAAATATACTTTAAGAAATAGAATTTAATAATAGAAGAGATAAAGTCAGAGCAAATCTCAAAGTGTCATTAGAAAAAATGCCAATATACCATCTCATTTTTATCTGAGAGCACAACTTTGATGAGAACACTATGTGAATTCACTCAAAACACAATCTTCTTTTAATGATAAAGCAACATTTTTGTCTTCATGTTGTTAAGCGGAGTATGAGTTCATAGCTAAATACCAAATCCACGTGACTGCTCAGTATTTGAAATAGCAAAATACTTGTGTATACAAATTAGAAATGTGATACAAAATTTAATTTTATTATTGCTATTCACAGACTGTATATGCAAATAGTCTTCTGTTTGAGGGGGTTTTTTTATTTATTTATTAAAAAAGTTTATAAACATAAAAGCTACTTTTAAGTTATTAATGGACATATCGTATTTTCCATTAAATTAAGTCTATTAGAATTAAAAAATTTTTCTTCTCTAAAGGGAAACTGTATAAACAAACTGCCTAATCACGTAATTCATAAGCAGGGGAAACTCCAGTTGATTTGAATTTTTCTAAGGAATTGCATAACAGGGGTGTAAAATCATTTTATATTATCCATTTCTGGATCATATATTTAGTGTTAAAAATACTTACAATATTTGAAGTGTAATTCTGTGATGCAAAGAATTTTAATTGGAGTCACCCATGGACCCTTTTCCCCTTAAGAAAATATCAAAGCTAATTGTCTAAACAGAGCAATTAATTTAAATAAACACCTTTGGCAACAAAATAATTCTTAAGGAAGTAAACATGCTCTTCTTCAGACACAAGTGCACTCACCTTGACCGATGCTATTAGGATTTGGTGATAAGGTCTAGCTTGACAATTGTTCCAGTGCTCTAGGATAGGTTCCTGTTAATCTAATACATATTATTATTATTATTAAAAATAATAATACTCATTAATGATAATAAAGTAAAAAATAACTCCTGAGAGAAGTGGGAAATGTGAAATTCCGTCTTTACCAGGTATTGGTTATTTTGGTGATGATAATTATGCAGTAAGCCCTTAATTTTCTAAAGGAGATGACATTTGCTGATGTACATAAATAGGCCAGCTGTTCCTTTTTTGGGGGTAAAACATCATATACAGTTAAATCTACTCAAATCACTATAAAAACCCCCAAAGTAAGGTTGACAGTCCTTCAGTGGCAAACCTGAGCTATAAATTCCTAAGTCATTAGAAAGACAATAATTTTCAGCATAAAGTAATGCATTCAACTATGTAGGAATGCTTTTTTATGTTCCCAAATGGCAATAATTTAGGACGTGAGAAATAAAGACATAAAGACAATCATTTTGCTATTTAATAGGGAATGTGATGGGTAATGAAGCAAGATTACAATTAAATTCTAACATGCTGTGTCCTACAGGAAAAATCAAGTCTAATGTTTCTAACCTTTATCAACTGGCAATGCTG
This sequence comes from Corapipo altera, assembly GCF_003945725.1. Lineage (NCBI taxonomy): Eukaryota > Metazoa > Chordata > Aves > Passeriformes > Pipridae > Corapipo > Corapipo altera. The sequence continues at coordinate 66,528,156 of NW_020884872.1, forward strand.
CAGTTATGATCTCATAAGTAGTTATCAGTCCTGTCTGTATGGCATTGATCAGGATTAATACTGTAAAACACTAACAGAGTGAATAATCTAGAAAAATCTAAAAGTGTAACATTGCATGATGACCTCAGAATTGCAGAAAAACTCCATGGAATTGCAGCTTCACATAGTCAGAAATACTTACAGGCATCATTTGCCAAATTGCAGTGCCTAAAATTAGGAACTCAAAGCCATATTCTGTCATCTTACTGTGAAGTCTAACTTTTTCACAAATACTGAGCACTTCTGACCCTATTAATGATAATGAGACCTAAAGCCCAGAAAACATTTAAAAATCTGGCAACTGTCTTTTATATAGCTAACTTCAATTATCAGAATTAAAAATCGTAACAGAGTTTGTTCTGATTTTCATCACATAGTGAGGAGGCATGATCAAAAGCACAGGCCTTTTGTGATTACTCGTGGCAGGTGTTTAGTAAAGCAGTTGGCAACTAATGCCAACAAGTTAATGCAATAAATTTTTGAACAACAACCTTTTAGGAGACACCACCACTTTAGGTAAACATCTGACAAGTAGAAGCTGGAATACAAAGAATTGCTTTCTCATTCAAGGACATGATATATCTACTAAAAGGGGCAAATATTGTATTCTTCTGAGTCCAGCTTATGCTGATCTCAAGTGTACTGGTGGTGCTGAAGCTCTGGTTTTTGTGGACATCTATTTTTGAGGAAATGAATTGTTGCCTACCCACATAACCCATCCTATTAAGCAAATAGGTTTAGATCATTTGCCAGTGAACAGTGTGATTCTCTTCCATGACCACCACTTCCAGTCTCCTCTTGAGAATTGGTAGACACTTATATTACTTGTTTTGCCAGCACCTTACCAAAAGAAGCAGTTTGAAAAGAAAACTATGTATAGTCATCTTTACAAAATGGTAGAACTACCTAAAGCTTCTTAAAGCTTTGTCATCCCAAATTCTTGGACTGACTGTAATGCAAATGAGAAGTGTGAAAATGGAGCAGATATTTAACTTCCCTCCACCTGAAGTCTGGAAATATGGGGGCCATGCTAAATTTCACGAGTCTGTGGTGCACTGTTGGGAACTAGGCGAACTACCATCAGACCTTCGTGATGCAGTCATTATCACCTTGTAATAAGAAGAAAGGAGTTAAATCAGACTGTTCATATTACAGTGGTATTACTCTGCTCTCCATTCCTGGTAAAATCCTGGCAAGAATACTTTTGAACAGACTAAGGCCCACCATAGCAGAAGGAATTCTACCTGAAAGCCAGTGTGGTTTCAGAGCCAACAGGAGTACCACAGACATGGTGTTTGTTCTCAGACAACTGTAAGAGAAGTGTAGGGAACAGAACAAAGGTCTCTATGTAACCTTTGTTGACCTCTCCAAGGCTTTCGATACTGTGAGCAGAAAAGGTCTATGGCAGATTTTTGAACGTTTAGGATGCCCCCCCAAATTCCTTAAAATGATCATCTCACTCCATGAGGATCAGCATGGCCAAGTCAGATATGGCGATGCACTTTCTGAGCCCTTTCTAATTACCAATGGTGTGAAACAAGACTGCGTTCTTGCACCAACCCTATTCACAATCTTTTCCAACACGATGCTCCAAAGGGCCACGGCAGTCATCAATGATCAGGATGGTATCTACATTCGATACTGTACTGATGGAAGCCTATTCAACCTAAGGTGACCTTAAACCATCTTGTCCAGGAGCTGCTTTATGCTGATGACGCCGCCCTTGTCGCCCTCACGGAAGCAGCTCTGCAGCGTTTAACATCCTGTTTTGCAGACGCTGCTGAGCTCTTTGGGCTGGAAGTCAGCTTAAAGAAGACAGAAGTTCTCTATCAACCTGCACCTCAGGAAGTCTTCCATCATTCAACTATCACCATCGGCGAATCAGAGCTCAAATCAGTTCAACAGTTTAATTACCTAGGCAGCCTCATCTCCTCGGATGGTAAGATTGACGGGGAGATAGACAACAGGTTAGCAAAGGCATATAGTACTTTTGGAAAACTCCATAGAAGAGTTTGGCGAAATGAACACTTGAAGAAAAGTACCAAGATCAGTGTTTACAGAGCCACTGTACTGCCTACTCTTTTATATGGATCCAAATCATGGGTCATCTACCGCCACCACCTGTGACTCCTAGAACGCTTCCATCAACGCTGTCTCCGTACAATCCTAAACATCCACTGGTCAGATTATGTGACTAATACATCTCTTCCAGAAGAAACAGCAATCACAAGTATTGAGGCCATGTTGCTGAGAACACAGCTGTGTTGGGCAGGACACGTCTCAAGGACGAAGAACCACTGCCTCCCTAAGATCTTGCTTTATGTTGAACTTGCCACCGGCTACCGCAAGAGAGGAGCCCCGAAGAGGAGATACAAGGAGTCCCTGAAACAACATCTCAGCCTTGACCATATTGATCAACATAATCAATCTACTCTGGCCTCCAATCAGGAGACCTGGAGACACACCATCTATAACACTGCTGATGCCTTTGAGAAAGCATGCAGGATCACTCTTGAGGAGAAAAGGCAATGCAGAAAGAATTGTGTCTTGCAGAATATACCACCTAAGGAGTCTTTCTGCTGTGCCTTTTGCAACCGGGCGTGTCTATCTCGTATTGACCTTTTTAGCCACCAACACACTTGTAACAAACATGGGTAGAACCCTCCCCAGATCTTCATTCATGAAACCTAGTTGTGAATATTTGCTAACACTATTCTAAATAGCACTCTTCTTACACAATAGGTTAATGTAAATATGTCTTTGTGTCATTGGAGAGATGGCTGCCTAAAACAGTCAGAAAGGCTGTCTGAAGAGTGGGAACCTGGCAAAGAAATTTTTCTAATATCTGATCTGAATCTCCCCTGTCTCAGTTTAAGGTCATTTCCACCAGTCCTCTCACTGATGGTGTGATAAAAGAGATCAGCGCCCTCCTCACTACAACCTCCTTTCAGGTAGTTGTAGACAGCAATGAGATCCCCCCTGAACCTCTTCTTGAGACTAAACAAATCCAGCTCTCTCACCCACTCCTCATAAGATATGTTTTGTAGACCTTTCATGAGCCTTTTTGCCCTTTGCTGGACATGCTCCAGCACCTCAATATCCTTTTTTAAATTGAGGGGCCTAGAGCTGAACACAGTACTTGAGGCGTGGCCTCACCAGTGCCAAGTACAGGGTACTTCCCTAGTCCTGCTGGCTACACTGTTCTTGATGCAAGCCTAGATGCCATTGGCCTTTTTGACCACCTGGGCACACTGTTGACTCATATTGAGCCCATAGTCAAATGGCACCCAGATCCCTTTCTGCTGAAGAGCTCTCAAGCAACTCCTCCCCAAGCCTGTAGGACTGCATGGAGTTGCTGTGATCTAAACACAGGACCTGACATTTTGCCTTTTGCAATCATCCTTAGCCCATTGATGAAGTCAGTCCTGATCCCTTTCCAGAGCCTTCCTACCCTCCAGCAGATCAAGACTCCCACCCAACTTGGTGTCATCTGCAAATTTACTGAGGGTGCACTCAATCCCCATGTCCAGATCATCAATGAAGATGTTAACAGGAGAGTTTCTCTTCAATGAGCTTTAACGCAGTGACAGCACTTTGTCATTGTTTTGATCTCAAGCCAATGTTTTACCAATGTTTTATAACTTTTAACCCCTGTATCATAAGGTGACAGTACCTCAGGAAGCAAAAAAAAGTGAGGAGGTTATCCACTCCATGCCCTTACTAATGCTGAATTGCCCTTTACCACGGACTTAATGGTTTTCCTCAGATTTTATTCTCAGATATCATAGGTGAGAAGATTTAAAACACTGTTGTCCAAATTAATTCCAGAGTATAATACACATGATTGCCATTCTTTTCCTCTCTGTAATTGGGCCTAATTATTTCCATTTTGGTCCTATTTTCTTGTTTCAGCTGAACCCAAACATACTGCGAAACTCTTAAGTAATTTTCCCAGTGTTTGTTGTCTGCTCACCCAATACTTCTAGTGGTATAAATGCTTCTTTTTCCAGTGTTAAACCATCATTCATGTGAGAACTATGCATATATTTCATTTTTGAAGGATTTTGAATATATTCTACTTGAATTTTAGCTCTGAGAGGGTATACAAATCTAAGTACTAGATCAGAATTTTCACTAGGTATGTGAAGCATTGAATATAATACGATTGGATTAAATACTTACATATCAGTCTTTTTTTTCCTGAAACTAGTTGAAATCTTACTCTGCTGAATTGGAAATCATTTTCAGATAGTATGAATCCCATTTTTATCCCCTCTATAATTATACATGTTTCCTGTTGGGTAGTTTCCTGAAAAGTCAAGTGTGGCTAAATGTCTCTTCTGTCAGATTTCCAAGTTGGTCAGTGCTTTGAGTGGGGTCTGCTTGCAAATTTGAAATGGTGAGCTTAAAAGATATGAGAAGATTTTTGTAAATTTAGAACTGTACTTTCCGAAACCATGGATTTCACAGACTAAATAAAATTTTGTAAGTATGAGAAGAAAAGAAATTTTTAAGAGTAGAATGAGACAGAACGAAAATATAGGAGGTTTTTAGACAAATCTGTACTCTGCCTACAGTAATATTTCAGGTTAAGTCTTTTCCTCAGATTTGCTCTCAGTACAAGAATGCAATGTTTTTTGGGACCTCATAATTCCACCCAGTGAACTCTGATTACCATTACATCTGAAGATTCCTGGTTTCTTCTTACTCCCTCCCTGTCCAAAATCCTTTGCTTCCACAGAAAATGTTCTTTCTCTTTCTAGAGATTCTAATGCATTAGCCATGATAGCACCAGGGGACCATAATTAAAAACAAACAAAAAAAACAAAAACAAAGAGCAAGCAAACAAAGAAATCATGAGCCAGGCATAAATACAGATATCACCTGTGAGAGCACCATATCTTTCCAAAACTTGTCTTCCAATTATTTTTATGAGTTTCGGAAATATTACTGGTGAGAGTTAGAAAACCCAAAAGAAATTACCCTTACAAAACACATAACTTCACAAACTTTAAGGAAGATATAAAATACCCAGCAGCATAAGTAATTGCTACACTATAAATGTTTGAAGACACACCTTCATGGAAACATACAGTCCCCCGAGGAAAGAATACACAGATGGTTCCAAATAAGTTGGACTTAGAACTGTAAGAAATATTATTCTCTCAGTATAGTAGCCTGGATGAGGAGTGGGGTATGTAATAGCTTAAGCAGATCAGTGTGCTAACAGCACATTCATACTAGCCTAGCTTGGCCATGTTTCTTTTTAATCTCCATTTATACATTCGCATGATGCCACCAAGACAAACTTATTCAACAAACAGTAGATGAATATGTTAACAAGGCATCACACTGTTCGCAAAAACATATGGCAAATGCACATACACCAGCTCTTCATTCGCTGATAATTTGTGAAGAATATTGAAACCTTGAAACAACAATTTATTTTCACGGAACTTTCCTTAGATACAGACATAGATGATTCAAGTTTACTTAATGGTAACAGCAGTCCTTATGTCAAATAATCCAACTGTTTAAATGCTTTTCCTTTTATTCTTGCATTATATCTGCATTTTGTGTTAAAAGCTACAATGCAGTAGTGTTATTTTACTCATTATCTGAGGAAGTACTGGCACCATTTCATGCAATTTTGTCTTTTATGTGCATTTAAAATGTTATAAACTGCTAAAAGCTGAAGAAACAGACTGTTTTATTATAGTAAAAAACTATTACATGGTCTAACAATTATAGGAAAGCACTTTTGTTAACAGACTCTCTCCAACATTATATATAAACAACAGTGACAAATAGCACTTATCTTATTAATACTTCAATACCAATCCATCAGCTTTAACTAAATCTCAGATGACCTAAAACTCCGAAGATTTCAGCCAGTATCCTGCCTTAGCTTGCATGCTTCAACAATTTTATTATGTTAACTTTCTTTTTACATACATAATGCACAGATAAACTGATCCACTGGGGCACTACCTCGTCTTCAATATCCAGGAGATTAAATGAAGTCCCAGTCTGAGTAAAATGGAAAAAGAAGTAGCAATGGTAAATATATTTACAACATGACAAAAATAGTATTGTGCATCACAAGGGAGAATAAAATGCAGTTTCAGTATCTGAAAATTTCCTCAAAGTTAAATTGTATCCAAGAATCTTTTATGAAAGTCATATGTTTTTACCAATATGAAAGTAAATTAAATTTACTTTCTAAGTAAATTTCTGCAGGGAGAAAAGAGGATAAATATGTGATTTTTTAGGAATCCAGCTTAACATCAATGTCATCAACTGAACAAAAGTGAGCAGTAATCACTGTGTAGTTAGTTTCAGGGAAGTGTCATCTCAAAACTCGCCAGAGGTGATCAACAAATCCCTACAAAAGATGACCCAGAGAAGGTGGGCACAGGCAATGTGTTCATAAAACTCAGGAAAAAATCTGAGGAGTAACCACAGCTGCTATAAAGAAAGCTAAATTTGTCTAAAAAAAAATAACCAGAGGGTGGCTTTTGTTTTATATAAACAGCTACATAATTTCAGTGTTTTTTTAAATGGCCATCCCTGAGTTAATCAAGAAGTATAAATGTCTTCCTAAACTGTCCAGACCATCATAGAGGAAGCATATAATGGGCTCAGCCCCTTTGAATATAAAGTCTGAGCAAACAACACAATATATTTTGAAGATAGCAACAGTTTTGAGCTCTTTTCAACTGCATATTCCTTACAAGTGACTGGGGACATCCAGTGTCATAATGGTTATCATAAAGAGATTTCACTTTAAAGATATGCCTATCTCTTTCTATTGCTTATAGGGGAAATGTAAATACATATCTTCAAACGAAAGCCCAACTCAAGACATCTAGAGTGTTCAATTCCCTAAACAAAGATCTAGTGCTATATGAGATGCTCTCCAGCTAACAAAGATGCAAATGTCCCCCCACAATACGTATCTATTACAAATTGTTTTCATTCATGGTATTTGGAAGATTCAAGTATGGATTGTTGTATATGTGATATTAAAGCAAAATTTTCAGTCGACTGATTTGAAAAGTTACTTGATTGCTTGAAAAACTAACAATGCATAATGAAAATTTTATATTATACTTAGTAAATTCCGTTTTGCAACCTCCCACTGAATCAATTAGTTTTGCAAACTTGGATTGACATTTGTTTCGTACTGTCTATAGAAACAAAAGACAATTTTGTATCTCTAAGGGAACACTTTTTAATGTTTACAACACTAGAAACATAAAAAGAGCTGAAAACCTCAAATAATATAAGAAAGTTAATCTATTAGTTTTATTATTACAATCTAGAACTGGAGTGTTAAGATATTGCAATCAAAACATTTTGCAAGATGGGTGAAAGTTTGAAAAATCCTATGCTTTCAATTCTTTCTTGTAAAAAACAAAACCAAAACCAATTTAAATATGTAATCACCACTATGAATATTTATAATTGCAAACTATGCAATGAGAAATGATAAAAGAAAATTTTACCTTTAGAGTTTACCTTTAGAGTTACCTTTAGAGCTGTTCCCTATCTATATTTTAAGACGGAAAATCAGAGATGCAACTGCAGAAAGTTGTTATATGTACAGTAGCAGGACTGTGAAATCAATTTCTCTCCTTTTCATGCATAGTTATTTATACAGAAATTTCTTTACACCTTCGCTATGGTATAATTCTATGGTTTGTATGTGCGGAGGAGTCTGAGAGAATATTTTTTTGTACAAAATGTCAAACAATAGACTACATAAGAAGTACATATATAGTGCAAAGTAATACACTAACTAGTACAGCTAAGAATAGAGAGTAAACTATAATTGTTAACCTTTTTTCTTCTCTGGGACAGAATTGAATTTTGGCCCATATGTTTTTACAATGATAGATTTCCTATGGAAAATAATTTCCTATCTTTTTAGTATTATTGGTATGATGTATCCTGCAGTTCCATAGGGATAAAGAAAATGGCAATTCACAGCAAGATCACAAGGTAATACTCTATCTCAAAAAATTGATTTCCTTGTCATTTTAAGTCCTCTCCCACAACATATTCTAAACAAAAGAGTTACTCTTTCAAGTGCAACAGTACCTCAGAGATTATTCTCCTTTCTTGTGGAGCAATCAGGGCCTGGTGCTTCATTTGAAGAAAAAGTATATTTTAGAGAAAGCAACCTAGAAACGTAAATACTTAAATCTGCTGGTTAGCTATTCTGTATGCTGTGAGAAGGAAAGGTTTAGCTATAGTCTTTAAAAGGTAAACAAAAAACTCAATCATTTTTCTAGATCACCAACATAAATTCACATTCCCTTCTCATGGTCTACCTACTAGTTACACATCCTGTAAAACTGCATTTCTTTTTACTAGTTTTCAATTTGACTTGTCTCAATACATCTTATGTAAAGACAAATAGATAAAACATTAGCAGATTGAAAGATGGAAAATACGATATATACCTACTTCCACTCTGTTCATCCCTGATTAAGGTAATATATATCCTATATAAATATTATAATAATACTACTCTCTTTCCTGAAAAGGGGTCAGTTGAACAAATTTAATCATGTGGAATCCCTCTGAGTTACACACTGCTGAGGGTTGAGGGAGACTAAGTTTTTTTTACCAGGACAGTAGCAGTGGCATCCCTGCTTATATAAGATTTGGTGTTACTGAGACGTTTATGCATGTAAGTGCAGATTAATTAAGGGAGAAACAGAGAACACTTGCTGCCATGTTGCTACTTCTACAGGGTCTCTGCCAGGAGAGACAGGCTTCTCATAGCTGGGGAAGCCTGTGACAGCAGAAGTTGCAAGTGACATTTGTACTTTGGGCAGTGCACCTCCTGCTAACTCTAACTTCTAGGAATATGTCCTTTGTCATGTTCATCATACCTATTGCAATCCTTTTGCCCTTCTCTCTTTTCAAGTCTAGATTTGAGGTATTGCATTTCAGATTTGAAAAGGAATAAATTGCACTGTGTATTTCATAAGTTAAAAATTAATTTTAAAGTTAAAGGTTTCACAAAATTTTCACATATAGTACGCATAAAAGTTCAAATTATTTTAGTCAGACTTTTGGGATGTAAAAGTTGGAATTATAGTCTAAGTTAAGTGCTGCTCTTTCCTCTATTGCAAATGAAAATAGTGAACACCTTGAGAGGGTGATTAATTCCATCCTAAAATCCATGATTTTAGATGTAATTGCCCTTTTGGGGTAGTGTCTGTCAGCCATCAGTAATGAGAGTTAAAGTTTTCAATGCAGATTATATGTTTTAATACTATGTACTTTAAATATTGTGACCTGAATCTTAGATTACACATTAAATATGAAATCAGCAAAGGTTTATTGCTATAATTATATTGGGAAGTTTAACAGATCACTTTATGAGTGAAGATTTTTGGTGTGTCTTGGTTCTTAAAATTCCACTATATCTTGTATTCTATCTTCAGTGGTAGTCAGAAGCAAACACTTAAGGAAAAAATATAATAAATGAAAGAAATTGTGAATCACTTTTTCTCTGATATATTTTGATATATTTCTCTCAATCAGTAGTTTGGAAATGACTGTGGATTTTTCCGCAAGACAAGTTGCAAAATAGAGAGTTTCTTTCAGATATGAAACTGGCATATGTACGCCTATTTTCCCATTTGAGAAAAAGCTGGAAAGGGACTAAACTTCTAAATTTCTTATGAGAAATTAGTTTAGAAATAAAGTATTTAGATAAAAATCTGTCTTTGTAATAATAGCTTCTGCCAACAAACTATTTGTATATTACCATTTACTGATCACTATGAGTTTTTGTGTTAGTTGCCCTTCCTCTGCTATTTCTCTGTAGCTGACCAACAGTGGTCTTGAGTCCTATCAGATACCACAAAAAATAAGTAAGGAGTACTCTCAGCAACAATATTAGCAACTTTTAATGAAAATTCTATTTGCTTAAAGACTCAATGTTGCTGAAGAAATACCATACATGAGTTTCTGACCAGCCCTACCCTGAGTATGATTTCACTTGCCATATGGTACTGCAAGATTTGCTGTCACTAGTTCTACTACATTGCAAATAATTAGAACTTTCTCAAATATTTTAACTACTTCTCACCCACCTGTAAATGTGCTGACCCGTGAAATGAGATGTTCTGTTTTTTAAGCATTGCAACTCAGTCCTTGATTCTACAAGGGCAAGTGAGGGAATGTTGCCACAAGCTGTTTCAAGTTTTTATTCCAAAGTCCACACATATTTCATTTACTTGCTCTTCCAACTTGTTCTAATTGGACATGAAATTTTAAATGTGAAGACCCTCACAATTGCTAAAGTCACAAAAGAATTTATGTATGGTACTAAAATAAATAAAACAAAGATTTTAATTTTGCAGACCATGTGAGCTTTTATCAAAATTTGTTTGAAAAGAACCCAGCAGAATAAAATTAAAATGTGAGCAACTGCATCTGCTTCCTAAATTATGTCAAACCAATCTGACACACAAAGGTGACAAATACGTCTTTGCTATAGCGAAAATAAAGAATTTTTCCAAGAACAACAAAACTTTCCTGAGTCCACATTAAAATCTTTTCCTCTCAGATCTATGCAACCTGGAGTGCATTGTGTAATATTTTTTAGATAGCTGGCAGAAGGAAATAAGTTTATTTTCTTATTTTTCTTGTTTAAACATAACAGTAAAAAAATGCTAAAACAATATAGGTCTATAGTAGTATCAGAACAGAAAAATACTTTAAAATAGATGAGAGCTGGGCAAATGTCCAAGGACTATAAACTTTTCTGAAACTAATATTATAATCTTTTTAACATGTTAACAATGAATCATAAAGAATCTGGATAAACTAAAAATGTCATGCTTATCAGTTTAATATCTTTAACTCATCTTCTTTTTGCTCTTGCTGTATGTACATGTTGGAGCATATATATTGTTATATATTTATAGTCAGCAATATTCTGAAGATATGGAGGATGTGTCTGCAGACTAGGATATGCATTCATTGCATGGTTTAAATTAGTAGGTATGTTTTCTTTCTAAATCTATTTAAAAGTCACTTCAGAATGGATGTTTTAGTTCATTTGTCAATAATAGTAACCTGCTTCGACATCCACAACCTCTATTGAAAAATAACGTTTTTAATTCCTTAATAATCTTTATCAAATTGAGATATTGTTAACATTTTCTATATAGTATCAAAACATTCTGTGGTTATTTCTACCTAACACAGAAGAATGAGGATCATGAATAAAAGCACTTTCTCAAAGATAAGACAATGCTCTATGTAGTGATGCCTCATCTACCAGGAGCAAGAACTTCTGAGAGTCTGAACTTCCAAGAGGAAGGAAGATATTTCCAATTGCCGCTGAGATCTGTGGAAGCTCTGATATGAAGTGGCAGCCTGGGATTCTCTATAAATTCCAAAGGAGTTCTACAGTACCCAAACCCAAAGATTTTGTGTTCCTAGTCTCTTTGATGGTTTGTTTGATTGCTATAGGCTTATAAGTGCTTCTGGTCCTGTTTTGATGAAGGTGTTGTGGCTTTCTCCTGTAGAAATGCATTTTCACTTTGACTTCTTTGACAGTGAAGAGGCTTTCTTCCACTTCCCCCCTATAATGTGCCTTTAAAAAAAAATAAAAAAAGAACGTTGGAAAGTAATACTATGTCTGAGAGAAGACATGACTGAGCTTTTTTGACAAGAGATGAGAAAGCACTGTTCTCACACCAAATAGCTGACTGAAAACATTTCTTGAAGTTTCTCTACAACATGTTGATGCTGCAGCAGGTGTATATGAACACTAGAAACTATTTCATATATTGAGGTGTAATTGTTTCATATGATGTTTTCCATGAAATATCTCTAATTATGTTTTTTATGAATTTTCAGATACATTTATTTATTGCGTACTCCATGTATTGCATGATTTTTTGTTAATAATTGCATTGCTGATACATTAAAAAGCAGAGCTGACTGTGCTGATTCAGACTACTCAGACTGAAGATCAAGAAAATATAAGCAATAAACTTGCATTTATTTATTTGTAGGTGAGAAATAACACAGTTCTTTACAACAGAAAATTACAATTAGAGCATAATTTGGTGTAAATCGGAATGATACACAAAGCACATTCTCTTCATTTCATAGATAGTCATGACAGTATTTTTTAAGGAAAAACAATTTATTGAGATGCAAATAAATAATAATAATATTATTATCATTATGTGGGATAATACAGAAAAAACCTTATTTGGGGGGATCTTGGCAGAGTTACTTTTTGCATGGGGAATTTAGTCTCCAAAACAGCATGGTTATTCAATCTTTGCTGGTGATAGGGGTTCTGTATTTGAAGAGAAACTCGTTGCAAGAATCCTTGCAGTAACATCTTCAACTGGATTAGGAGAAACTCCTCAAAAGCTGTTCTGCATGGTTCTTTCAATTCAATTGGCTCCAGCACATGCATGATTCCTTACCTTTTATATGTCTTAATAATATGCAAAATATCTCTTAAATAAATTAGCTACATACAAAAGACTGATCCACCTGACAATGTCTGCAGGAGTAGTTTTTATTAAAGACTTACAGTCTACATATAATTTCATGACTTCTATAGCATGAATCACCTCTGGGAGTCTTTGGAACACACCAGCCAACCGGGGTATTAATCTACGTTTCAAAGCATACAAATTAGACTAGACACAGCTGGAATTGCCTCAAACTGTTTTTAAACCTGTCCAAAATTCTTACCAGGAGTACTCCTCCAGTAATCAGTTGATGACTTAATTCTAATGGTTCAGTTAATGATCTACTTTTAAGTCAGCCCATTGTCACAATCCAATCTATTATCTCATCTATACAGGTGACTACCAAGAGACTTTTTGGACCACCAAGAATTAATGACTCAGGAGCAACTGCTGTGCAGATAGACACAGTCCCAGTATGCTACAGAACATGTCCAGCTATATCATAGAACATACGCAATTTCATACTTATAATTCAAGTCTTATAACTCTTGCCACACAGTAGATCATTCTTTGACACATAATGCTCTGTTTACTGTACTATGAGATGCCTACTGAATAGCATAACCACCTTTTACTAATAGTGGTTCTGGGATTTGGTCCTGGTGCCTATCAGTATTGCTATCCCTTCTCTTCACATACATTCCTCTCTCCATCCTGCTTCAAGCTTATCAGCACCTGTGGTGGTACAGCCGCAAAACCCAGAATACTACAGGAGTTACTTGCAGGGCTCAGCCTGTGAATAAGTACTCTGCAACTCCCATCTCTTTCCAAGACAGAAGTTCACATTCCTAGTAGTGATGAACGAGGAGAGCAGAGAGGAAGAACAGGAAACTTACATCTGAGATTAATGCTAGAAACAAAACAAACCAAAACATGTACTGGTTTTCAGTGAAGCAGAGAGTGGTAAGGACAAGAACAAATAACAGACAGGAGTCAAAAGCGACAAAGCGAAAAGGGAGATATTCCTATATAACCTAGGAGATTTCAAAAGAATTTTTTGTTAGTCCTAAAAGAAATGTTTGATTTAGAATTAATTCGTGAAGTGCTATTTAGATGAAAATTACTTCTAATCGACCTTTGGAAAAAGTCAATACATTTCTAAAAGACCACATAAGAGATAAGGGTCTTTGAATACATTATTTTTTAATTGTTTTACACTTCAGAATATAATGCAAGGTTGAAACATTGATTAATTATGGATGTGGGCAAAATTTCATTATCCACAGCTGGGACTCTTTTGTGCTCTAACAACAATATTTTTTCAAAACTGACATTATCTAATAAACCCTTATAATCTAACTTTATGAAATACTGCGCAACATGTTGTTGCTTAATGAAGAACTGGGCCTATCACACATTCTGTAAGGTGATTGTATATACATTTTATCTTCAAGTAAATTTGATAGATTTCTCTGAATGCTTGTGCATATACCCGTGAATTTACTGATGCAAAGTTAATGCAGATAGTTATTTAGGGAATGAAAGATAAGAAAAGTATATATTCCTCTTTATATTTTTTTAATTGCTCTATTAGAAAACCAATTAATTGTAAAACATTCTGACCTAAAATAATATATTTTTTACTAATAATTTGTAGATTATTTAGAAATCATTTACAACACTTTTAAGAGCAAATTGTGGCTTCAATAAATGATCCAAACACTGGGCTAAGATGAAGAATCTCTTTCTGAACCTGGAAAATACAAGCTCTTATTTTTTATCTTTTAAAAAACTAATCTCAATATAGATTTTCAACCAGAAAGTTATATTTTCTGAAAACATAATGGAATTTACACTGTTCTTTTGATATGTGTCTCTTGTACTGAGGAGCCCAGAACTCTAGGTGAAGCCTCACTAGGGCTGAGTAGAGGGGCAGGATCACCTCCTGCAACCTACTGGCAACGCTCTTCCGAATGCGTCCCAGGATTCTGTTGGCCCTCTTGGCCACAAGGACACACAGCTGGCTCATGAACATCTTGTTGTCCACCAGGACCACCTTCTCCACAGAGCTGCTTTGCAGCAGGTTGCCCCACAGCATGTACAACTTCCCCACACACAGGACCCTGCATTTGCCTTTTTTGAACTTTGAACACTACATGCAAGCAGTAGATTTGTGACAAATGGAAACCTCAAGGTATTTCCACTATTTATTTCGAAGTGCTGTTGTAACTTTACTGAAAGCTACCTCCGACTGAGGTGTGAGACAATCCTTTTGGTGTCTACTAAACTTATTTCAAAGAGAAAAACTACTCCTTTACTCCAAAATAATTTTTCAAGATTTCACAGTTCTAAAGACAGTTAATGGGAGTAGAAAAGCTCTAGATTATCCAGATTCATCTTTTACATTACTAACAGAGGAGTCTATTGAACATCCATCCGGTCAGTAACTACATGTCTTTGCTGGGCACTAAGTCTCCTGACTTTTTTTCTCCTGCCAAACAGGGTTTGTCATCACCTTTTTGTGTCTTTTTATCATAGGATAGATTCCAAAAGATTTGATCAGAGATGGTGGGCAGTATTGTTTGCCGTGTGACAGTCAGAGTCCAAAATGTATCTATATCAGATCTGCTTGGGTGTCAGTTGCAGTTAATCCCCCAAGTTGCAAGCATAACTCAAAGTTCCAAAAAGTTCTTTCTCTCTGTAAAATCACTTCAGACAAGGGCCTAACTGAGTACAGTCTCACTGTACTCAATCTAATATTCAGTCCTGGAACTGTATTGTTTAAGTCTGACTATGGTTGTTTGTATTTGTCCCTCTATAAAGATCCATTTATATAAAGACAAAAGAAGGGTGAGTACTCCAGTCATGATTTAACTAATGCAAATTTACCATTTTTTCCTGGTGGTGTCAGACTACATGAATATGACTACAGAGAAACTACAGAAGAAATTACTACTGATACAAGAGTCTGGGGAATATGTATAGTGCTAGGTAGATTCAGGACTATCATACCACCTTGTAAGTAGCTGTGGGATCCACAGGCAACACAAACAACCAGGAGGGGAATAATTTCAATGACAAAATAGCATACTTGTCCTGACTGTCTATAATGTAGGTCAATATACATCTTTTCAGCTATTTTGCAATTTATTTTCTAGTTTCAGATGTCTGCATATCTGAGACTTTTCCTGAATTTCTGGAAGGCATTAAACGATTTTTCTAACAGTAAAACTCCTCTTCCTCATCTCTGCAGATTTCAGTCCAAAATTTTCCTCTCAGAATTTTTTAATCTCACTATTCTCATATTAGTCGGTGGTGGTGAATGGATTCTCCATCCCATCTCATGGTTCTTGATTACATTTAGAAGTTTTGGGGTGCACACAGACAAGGTTTTAAGAAGGTACACTGGGACATCAACTTTATGCATTTGTTTTTACTGGTTTGTGTTTTGATAAGGCAACTGTCTTGCTCAAAATGACTAGATGAAATTAAGTGCTCATGATCTTAGCTTCACAATTTTTATTTAGTTGGGGTTTTTTTGTTGTTCTCATTTTCTAATATTTACTTTCTTCATGTTTCTCTGGGAGAAGGATGGAGTTTGTAGGACTTTTCCCTTTCTTAGTTTGTTACATAAAAAGATGAATCATATCTGCCTGGATTGGGTGCTTCTTTGAGATAAAGGTCACAATTTGCTCTGTAAAAAAGGAACTCTCTTTTCCCCTGAAATTCAGTTTCTTCAACTTGGTGACCATGAAAGAGTGATTTATATTGCCACGGTAGAGTGGTTTAATGCTATGATTGGATTTGAACAAAAAAAAAAAGAAGGTTGATTGCAGTATGCAGCAGAACTAATTTAAAAATATATGTATAAAGAAACTGAAAACCTTGAAGTTGGGATAGAAATAGTTAGTTCTGAAAAAGCTCATGGTTTTAGCAAACGCAATTCATATGCAACTCAGTGAAATACAATGCAGTACAGCTTGCTTTAAGGGACATCAGTCTAAGCAGTCTGTTAGGCTAAAGGAAGAGAAAACATTTTGTTAAATAAGACTAGTTTCTAAATTACTAATCTTCAGGCTGCAGTCATTCACTTGTAATTTCAGTGGCATTGGAAATGAGATTTTATTTTTACAAATCAGAAAATAGAAACAAGAATTTTCTAAGTAAAAAAGGCATGTTATATACAAAAAGAACAATTTGAAGCATTTTACAATGTTTCATCCTTAGCACAATTTCTGTTTCCGTCTTTAGAGGAGGTGCCTCAGAATTCTCAGACATGAGAGTGTGTGACTGTAATAACCACTATTAATTAGACTTTGTAAAAACAACTTTGCAATGAAATACTAAACCTCTGTAATAAAATTTATCTAATGTTGGGCTTGTCAGGAAAAAAAAAAACCTAAATGAAGTCCATGAAACTTGAGCTCATTCTAGGAAGATGTAGATCACTTCTGGGAGGGGCAAAAAACTCTGACCAGGATTAGATACTAAGGAAAATATCTTTTATTGTGTACAGAGTGCACACCATAAAGACAACCTAATAAGGTATCAAGGACAGAAGCATAAAATTAAAGATCAAAATGGTCTAATTTGTCGTCTAGCAGTAGACATAATAAAACTTGCCATGGATGAATAAAATACTTGAAATATCTGATTTTTCCAAGGCATTATTAGTTTGGACGTGATATAGTTTTCTGTTCAATTTGGGACATATTTGAATATGACCTACTTAAAACTCTGGCTCAAACATTGTGTTAATGATATCTACAGAAAGATGAATACAAAATTGGGAAGAGAAGAGAAAATTTAAATAAAAAAAAAAATTAGGGAAAATAGTAAAAAAAAAAAATTATGCTAGACCAGAGGAGGCAGAGTGAAAAAGAACTATGGGGAGATTAAAAGTAGCAATAAGGATATATGGCATGTGTTACAATGAAAATAAAAGAATATTAAGTTAAAATCCTCAGTATACAGATTAATTTTCTTTTAAAGTGTATTTTTTTTATTTCTTATGTAATTATGAAGGGGGTTTTATATATCAGAAGCAAATGGTAGATGATATAAAAGAGTAACAGAGATGTCTTGTATTTGAAGAATATTCTTCAAATATTCTTCCTTTAATAAATTATTCATAGGTGGAATTCCCTTTTTAGAAAAAGCTGCAATAGGAAACTTCCGTGAGACCTGATCAAGGAGCAAAGATGCTGTACTCTAACCTGCAATAACTAGTACCTTGTTCATATAGGTGAGGACTTTTTGTAGAGAACTACTCAAAACAAGCAAGATTAACCAAAACAAGCAAGAATAACCAAAATTGACATTTACAATTTATAGTTTCAGTTGAGCTCAGCAATGTAGTTTCCCCTCTTTTCTTTGCCTTCTACTCCCACCCCAGCTTGTAGCCGAGTCAATCAAGGCTCATTGATCTGGCAATAAAATAGGGAAATGTAGGTTATTATGGTGAATTATGAGCTTTCTACTATTTTCTACTTTTATTCAGGAAAGAACTATGAACACGATGTGTTTGCTGTTCAGTTTCTACTCATTACTTGAAGTAGGGTGTGCAGAATCATAGAAAATTATTAGCTGAATATTTTGAACTTCAAAAAGCTATTCAGTTCACTGAAACTTCTAGGTCAAAGTTTAGGTCACTTCCTATTTTTTCAGAATCGGTTCATCCATCCATAGGTCTGATACAATAATTCAACCCTTCCTAAGGCAGCTGGAAAAGGCTAGAAAAGATTTAATATCTTCATTCTGACCTCATATAAACCAAAAATAGGAAATTTAGAGCAAATTATTTCTTTTTTTTTTTTTTCAGACAAATGGATGCTAATTAGAATAATATAAAAAATTACAATGGATTATAGTTGGTTAAACTAGAGGTCTACTTAACCTAGTATTGTCTCCCTGTCCTTGGCTAGGTGTTTATGAAAGGTCAGTATATTTCCACCAGTGTACTATCAGATTTTGGCAAACTCCTACTTAAGATCTTCTGTAGTGAAGATTTTACTTCTGCATCACATTGTTTAATAGACCTTGCTGGACATTTCTCTTATGGATTTGTCTATTCTAGTTTTGATCCAATTTGTACTTTTGGCATCCGATATATCCTGCGGCAATGAGTGCCAGAATTTAATTATACATTCTGTGAAAACCAGCTTCCCTTGATTTGTTTTAAACCAGTTGCCTTACAATCTCTTTTGCTGTCCCTACTTTCTGTGTTATGAGAAATAGTGAAGAATGGTTTCTTTTTCATCTGTTTCATGTCATTCATTATTTTATACACTTTTATCATACTGCACGACCTGTTCTCTGAAGCTGATGATTCTTGCTCTATTTAATTTCTCTTTCTACAGAAACCATTTTATACCTCTGAGCATTCTTCTTCGTATCAGTTATATCCTTACTGACAGCAAGTGACCAGAACTGTATGCAATATTTGAGACACAGCAATACCACAGAGGTATTAGTGACACAGCAGTATTATCTGTTCTTTTCTCCATTCCTAATAACTCTTGATGTTCAATTTGCTTTTTTGACCTCAGGTGAATACTGAACTGACTTTCCCTAAATTCAGATCCATATCTTTCACCTGACTAACTAAAAACCAAATTTAAGGCCATCAAAATGTACGGTTAGAATTGTATTTTCCTCTGTACATTACAATTTTCAATACTGATTTTTAATTACCAGCATATTTTTGACTGAGATTCTTTTTCTACTCTCTCAATTTGTTTATCTCTGCCTATTCTTAATCATTTGACACTTAATCATTCTTTATCATGACACTACTCATTGTTCTGTCTAGGTTTTTCACGTAGTCCATTTGAACGGCACAAATTCTGGTATACCTTTCATGACACAATCTCATGCTACCCATGAAATCAACCATTTATCTCTACTACTCTTTTCATGTTATTAATACAAAAGAAGATCTTATGTCCAATCACAGTATAAAAAAAAACCCGAAAACCCTAACAAGTCTGTAAAATATTTCTTCCCTCTGCAAAAAGAGTCTTTACACTTCCCCATTACATTTCATTTACCACATCTATTATTTCCATAATTTTGAGAAATTCATTTGGTGAAGAGTCAAAACTAAGTACTTGTTACTGTAGAAAGACTTGGCTGATAATGTCAATGTTGTGGGTTCAATGCCTGTATGGGCCATTCACTTAAGAGTTAGACTTGATCCCTGTGAGTCCCTTCCAACACAGAATATTCTGTGATTCTGTGAAATATTCGCACAAGAGTGATTATTTGTCTGTTGGTGATTTGACCTTCTAAAGACCTAGTAAAAAATCAGTGCAGCTGTGGCTAAAATGGAAAAGAATCATGTCTCATCTTTCTTATAAAGATAGTGGCTGGAATTTTCTTTCTTCCTTGTAAAAAGAAGGTGGGTTGATGTCCCATATGGGAAAACCAGAAGAATTTGTAGAGGCTTCTTATCAGTTTTACCTCTGAGACATATGGAATTTTTCCTTCAGTCTATTCCTAATACTGAACCAGTGGTATTCACTTAAGTACAAAATAGTCAGAAATATAAGACCATTTAATGTGGTAGTATCCAGAAACATTAATAGGTAGAGTCAAAGAAGAGAAAAAAGAGGGGAGGGGAAAGAAGAAACAAAACCCTTAAAAAAATATTAAGAGGTTCTGTCCTTCACTTATTTAGCTAAATGTTTTTAGATTGCAAGTGAAGAAAAATACAGGTCAGACAAAAAGCACAGGAAGGAGAAAAAAAAAAAAAAAAGAAGTGACTGTCCAACAGAGGAGATTAAGAATTCACATAGTAATCAATTAGTTTTTATCCTATAGTCAAAATATACAATGAATATCAAGAAAAAGATAATAAATGCTATATACCTATACATATGTAAATATGAAATTGCTTTATTCTTGGAAACAGTATCATCAGTGATTTTTCTCTAATAATAGAAACCAATTTTCACATCACACCTTTTTTTTTTTTTTTTTTATTCCTTGGAAATGGTATTTCTGTAAACTTGACCTCTGAGGACCATTTCAGTTGTTTTCCTCAGAAAGTAAATATAAAGCTTTGTACTTTTCAGAAGTGAATGCTTGTTACTTGTCTACTTAATGGTGTTTCATTTTTTTCACCTAAAATACATAAATATTAATTTTCACATGCTTTTTAAAATCTTGAAGAACTTTGACTTTTGCTGGTCAATAGTCTACTGCACAGATGCTATGCTTTTGCTGTTGTTTTGGAGAAAAACTACTGTCTAGAAAAATGTTGGTCGGGTTAAACTTGCTCGGGCTCAATTATAACCTTTTAATGTTGATATTTGTAGCAGAAAATCTCACAACCTTTTAGCTATAGTAGATACATTGAACAATATCAATGACTTCAACAAAAAACCACTGAAGAAAGCAAGTGAAGACTGTAGCAATTATATCTCCCTGGGTTGTATTTGAGACCTAAAATTATTTTTTTTCTCAGACAGGTAAATAATTAGTTTCTTTTAAGTAGACTAGATTATGGAAAATGAAAGTGATGTTGAAAACAGCAATGGAGCAGAATATTGTCTTTTATTATGAGCCTTATCTTGTAAATGTCTTAAGCTGTCTAGTCGCCATGATAAATAGGTTGGGTACATGTACACTTTAATTGCTAACAGTGAAATCTGCTGAAATTGAAGTATTGCACTTGGTAAGAGCTATTAATTTTGAAATGACCCATTTAATAGTGACCTGTGGTATCGAAGTATGGATTTAAATTGGTAATTAATAAAAGTCCATTTCTGAAAATGTTAACACGAGAGCTCAATAAAAATGCTAACTAGGACTCAAATACCACAGACAGTTTATTGACATTTTAATATATATTACTTATGCTAAATACTTTTGTACACTCAGAACTAAGGATGAGAGGATAACAATGGACATATTTCCCAGCTAGCAGTTAGAAGATCAGTGGTACATTTAGTGGACTAGCTCACTTTTGTAGGTTTTAATCCTGTTTATAATAGGGGAACATGGCATGACTTCTTTTTGAAGCTGCATTTACAAAATGAATCATTTTATCTCACACTGCAGAGAACAAGAATTCTGCTTTTAAAAAAAAAAAAAGAAAGAAAATTAAGTAGTTTTCATCAGACTATGTTTTTAATGTCCAGGAAACGAGTAAAGTGAGCTCTCCATGATTTAATTGTGAAAGTGTCACTGCTGGTATAAAACCAAAGCTGACACATTATCTGCCTGGTTTCTTCCACCTATATATCTGGAAACTGACATTTCAGGGGCTCAAACACAGTATAAAATCCTGATTGCACATGTCAGTACAGAATTTTGTCCTCTGTTCTGTGGGACATAAAAGATATTTCTTGAGAAAATTACCAAGTTCTATTTTAAAACACAGACTCTTTTTCTCAGACAACCCAAGGATTAATTAGCCCAGTTCAGCAAAATATTACAGTACATATTTAAATTTATAAGATGAATGTATCTTGCAGAATGATACCCTAAATTCATGGCTATTTTTATTGGTAGATAAAGTGCTTTAATGGAATGGTAGAATGAATCCTGAAACTGGAACATAGTTGTTGAGGTGTATTATATGTCTTTAGAAGACAGCAAAATAATGTTTTTTTCCCCTCATACTTAAGTCTAACTTTATCCTATGTTAAACATCAGGCTTTGGCTGATGATTATATGTATATACTGATATATGAATATATATATATAACTTGTCATGAAGACTGTAATTTTTAATAGAATTTTTTAAGGAGAGACATTCATTCAAACTCTTTATAGCTATAAATACCTAGATTTTAAAATAACAATCATGGAGGATAACAAGATTTCTGAAAATTTTTCAAATTTATGTACTTGTTCATGAAGAATAGAGTTATGTGAATGCTGACTCACAGTTGAAAGCAATGGTCTTGTAATGGGACAATAACACAGGACTGAGCAGTCTGGAAAAAACAAAAATTTGGAAAAAGCATTTGTTTTCAATGGATGATAAGGTGTTTATGGCTTTGGGAGATAAAGGACATTTGTCAGATTGCTCATTAATTTTGTATTTTTTGGACTGCTGGACATTACCTTTTCTAAACCATACCTACCTGTAGAGATGGTTAGTTCCAAGGACTATGGAAATGAGTCCATTTACACCACTTGGGCTTGGTCAAAGGACTGCGGGTCAGGCATAGTGTGTTTGATTAAGTATTGGTTTTGGTTATTAGTGTACTTAGAACCAGACACCTTGAAATTAATCTTAGGAACTTGCCAATTATTTTTCAGCTTGAATGAACATTGCACTATGAATTTTAGCAAAATAAAACTCAAAGTTTTGTTTTCCTGTCATGTGAGTGATGAAATGGACTTTCTCAAATATTGAATATAAAATACCAAAGATGAGCGTCGACACTCTGGTCATCTCAAATATAACTGTTTCAAGTCATATATATAATATAAATTGCCTTTCAGCATGTACATGTTGAACAGATGCATTTATTTGACTCTACGATCACAAGAACAGTGGTCTTTTCACAGACTACTGGTAAAAGCCCAGGTTACTCATCTCAGCATTATGCTGTTATTTACCATATATGAAATCTTGAGGAGATTATGTTCCAGATTTTAAATCAAACTTCTGTAAAGAATCTATAGCAATGTTTATATGGCATTTGATTTTGTACTTTTTTTCACATATTTTTCTGAACATACTCAGAGAACATCACTAATAGGTTTAATTCTTCAGGATATTCTGACTGGTCAAATACAATGTGACATGTAATCTAACATAGGTGTTTAACTTTTTGATCATGTGATTGTGCCACACATTAGTAGGTCTGAAGGTTCAAAACAGGATTTTGTCACATAGAACAAGATAAATCAGACCCAAAATGATACAAGTGTTCAGAATAATCTTCCTTGGTCTTCACCAGATAAAACTCCTGCTTTAGAAGAAATATCTCACACGTACGTCACTAATGAAACAGTCTCAACTCATGTAAATTTTACATAATTTATTTTATTGTCAATTAACACAAACTTCTAATCACTGACTTGGAGACAATTAGAAAGGATAAAACATAAATAGTTAAGCACACAGTTGAGTAAATACATTTTTTCCTCCTTCCCCAAGGTCAACGCAAGCCAAAAATCTCTCCTTCTCTCTCCATAGTCTCAATCTCCCTTGGTTTTGCCATGGGTTACACTCAGTATGTCCCAAATCATTTGATGAGGTGACAGGTGGTGAAGGAGCTTCTGGTTTCCACTTTTTCTTGCTTTATAACTAGTTTTCTTCTACTGCAGTGTGGATTGCCCCAGGCTGCAATCCTTCAGCGGTGTCCCTGCTCTGGCTGGGGTCCACGATAATATTATATTAATTCTTCTGTTTTCTGCATTGTATTTCAAAACCTGTTTATTTTTTCTATATGTGAAATGGGGTGGGGGGTGAGGAGGTGAATTTGGTGACCCATCAGTTCAGTGACACTGAGAACACGGCCAACTCTAATTACTTGTTGCCTTTTTTCCTTCACTTTCTGATTGCACTCTTTATTTACAGTGTACACACTTCAGAGATGAAGATCTGAACTCCACAACTGTGTAGAGTGCCTAGTGCATTACAGCTTTCTGTCTCTTTGCGACATTCTGGGAGTTCCTGTAACGCAAGCAAGTAACAACCACCAGTGTCAATGCTCGCCTATTGTATGCAGTAATATCACTTGATTTACAGAGACCTTCCTTGTAATTTTCAATATGTTTACATTCTTTTGGTGTCAGTTGTTTGCT
This sequence comes from Corapipo altera, assembly GCF_003945725.1. Taxonomy (NCBI): domain Eukaryota; kingdom Metazoa; phylum Chordata; class Aves; order Passeriformes; family Pipridae; genus Corapipo; species Corapipo altera. The sequence goes on from NW_020884872.1 coordinate 66,552,431, forward strand.
CTTTCACTGCTTCACTTTCATTCTGCCATTTTTGAATGAAAAGTGATGAGCAGTCTCTAGGCAAACATGTTCATATCTTTATTTACTGAGCTTCCCATCAAGAATTACTTCCCACAGGCAAGAAATCACCATAATAGCTTAGACATTACTATGAAACATAACCAATTACACTGGTCATATTTAGGACTTATTTAAAAAATAATGTAATTCTTTTGTAAAACTAATTATTTCAGAGTTGAAAAGAAGGGAAAATATTTTACTTATTTGCAATTTCTTTTAACTGACAAGTGACAAATTCTGCTCTCTTTAGCTGTCTAACCTATCTGTTGCGGTATTTCAAACCTCACAGGTGGTCTGTACATTTGGGCTTCTTTTTGTAGAAGTTCTTGACATAGTAGGGAGGAAAAACCAGAGAACAAAACAGAGGTGCTGCATAGTCACGTCAGAATTCACTTAAGAAAAGCAGGATTTGTAAAGTGTTACCAGGGTTTGATCCAGGCATAACCTTTAGTTTTAATCATCTAAAAACTGACACCTAAAAATGGTAACACAAGTCTGAATACTGAAAAAAACTTCAGAATCTGGAAGTACCCATTCTGGAAATACCCATAGAAAACTGCAGCTCAAATCAGTACTTCACACTGTACCAAAATTTATTCTGATTGCTGCTCTATCTTTAGGGTGATCATCTAAATATCCGACTTGCCTTTTTAAGTAAATTACCCAGGAAGAGTTGGCATCTTTAGTGATTCCAAATCTCTCTCTTCAGAATCACTGTTAGACATTCTTTATTAAATGGAATATATTTCTCAGAATCCTCAAGATTTGTTGTCTTGCCTTTTTAAAAATCAGATACATGCTTGCTTGTCTATTCTGGTAAAACGTTAAAATCTCTCCTAAAATTTACATTGTCAGTAATAGTATCGTTATGTGATGGGTTGACCTTGACTAGCTGCCAGGTGCCCACCAAACCACTTTCTCACTTTCCCCCCTCAATAGGACAAGGGAGAAAATAAGGTGAAAACACTTATGGGTTGATATAAATACAGGGAAATCACTCACCGGGGACTGTCACAGGCAAACCAAACTTGACTAGAGGAAGATGAATTAAATTTGCTGCCAATTAAAATAGATTTGGATAGCGAGATATTAAGAAAAATTAAAACAATACCTTTCCTTCACTACCATCTTTCTTCTAGGTTTAACTTTATTCCTTCATTACTGACTCCTTTGCCTAGAGTGGAAAACCTACTTGGCTGTATGCTCACCACAGGTGGCAATATCTTTTGGAAATATCCACCTGGTCTGATGTGGGGTCATTTACAGCCTGCAGTGTAAATTTTTGTTATGGTGTAGATCAGGTTGCAGGGGAATCTCTACTCTGGCACCTGGAGTACCTCCTCTGCCTCCTTCTACACTGGTTTGAACTAATTAGTCCTGCTGAAGACTATCATGTTTCATTCCAATAGCATTGGACCGTGGAGTTGCACCTACATATGATCATATGTGTAAATTCTTGCAGGAACAGAGTTTAAATTTCATACCACTCCAACAGACAAACCCTGTGTGTGCCAGCTAGTAGTGAGTTTTACATTCAGACAAAGCTGATATGTAGCTTTAAATAATATGATATATTAGTGTAAGAAAAAAATATAACAAAAGTTTAAACTTTCCCTACTTTAAACTCATGATTGTTTGGTATTTATTTTATGGAGTGAAATTATTTCATCTGTGTAGAAATCCTGTAAGTAAACCAACGTCCATTTGGTATAACAATGTTACTTCTTAGCTAGCTACTTTTGTCATCTAATCTTAGCAGGGCAACCTTTAAGGAATTACTTGACTTTCTAATAATTATTGGACCATCATATCTTCAGTTGTTTAGACTCTTGGAGTAGAATCCATTATTCTTAATTTGTTTCATACTTTTGTATAATGTGTCATGCATGGCACAGAAATGCACTATGGAACACAAATTATATAGAATAAAACTTCATCTGCATTTAAAATTACAAACAAAACCTTTTTGAATTGATCAAACTAAATTCCAAATTATTGAAATGCACACCTCCACCTAACACTTATTTTTTGAAGAAAGTTGTGATTTGTTTTCTCTTACTTTTTAATATATAATGTCACTTATTTGAAGTGCAGCACAAAAGAAGCTCCACTTGGAGTTTGGTATCTTTGGCTTAATTACTCTGTTAAGAGAGATGTGATGTATGTTGTAAACTAGCTATTTGACCACTTAGGTTATGTCTGTATTACTATATATTACAGTTTCATGATCATTTTTTAGTCTTGAGGTTAAGTAGCACACCATAATTTTTCATTAATCTAAGCTTTTTTCTCCCATAGAACAACACTACCTATTGGAATTGATCCAAAGTCAATATTATTTTCTCATTCATGCCCAGAAGTCATTGTGTGTCATTTGGTATAGGCCAAAACCATACCAGGCTACATTACGTACACATATGATACATTCTATAATGCCAAAAGAAAGTCATAAGCAGGAAAAATGGTCACTTCATTCAAATTACGTAGTACTCATTATAATTATTGAATAGATCCTGAAGACATGGATCAGATTATTAAACAAGTCAATTTAGATAGTAAATAAAAAGACATACATATATATATATAGTGTTACAAACTAGACAAAGCTGGTAGCAGAGAGTTATGTTCTAAAAAGTCAGGGTAATTTAATTTGATAGTTACAAACAAACATGCAATTAGTATCGCACATTTTTACTTTTCTGTGTCAAGAAATGCAGAGTTAGCTGGAACAAGTACATATGATGCCTCACAATTTTTTTAATGTAGTATTAAATTCTATTAACTTTGCACATGATTGACACATTATTACCTTGCTTCTAGTAGAGTGATTTTAATGAGGTTTTTATCAGGTTACTCAGGATCATAAGTCTTTTTAAAAGCCTTTTCTACTTTTAGAAGCACTTACATTTCCCCCTTTGTCCCACTCAACAAAAATGAAAACACGTCAGTGTGTTTTATTGGTCACCAGCCATCATGTACATTTAAATAAGGCTTTGCTAGGGACTAGTAGTATACAAATCTTATAGTATGGTGAAACCTTCACACTCCATTATTTACTGCAGTTGTCCAGCAAGGGATCCTTTGCTACGCTATGAAACTAAATGAAAATCAGCAATATTATGTTACCAATGAGCGCCAGAGGTAGCACAGGGGTATTGAAAGTGGGAGGAAAAGGTGGGATGAGACAGGAGGATTCTCCTATTGTGTGATCATCATATGAAGCCACAGCTTTAGTCACTTGAAACATTATAAATGCAAGATTAGTATCAAGTATACAAAAAACCCAAAACTAATTCCTGAAAAATGGCTTTGTGAGGAAAGGGAAAATCAAACCAGTATGAGTACAACCCATGTGTTCAGAATTATTCACCACCTTTTCCTGTGAAATAGAGATAAAGAGAATATATCTGCTCTTGACCACAGCTAGTAGGAAAGCTATTTTCTTCTTGTCTCCTCTCACTTTCTCTTCCCCCCTTCACTTTCTCTTACCCTTTCACTCCCTGCCCCGGCCCCAATATCTGTAGCTCAAAAATCCAACTAATTAGCCATTCCCCACCTTTTTATTTTATTGTCCAATTCAAATGAGTACAGGTGTGGTAATTTCAAAAAGGACAAACCAATAAAATCTGAGTCTCAAGACATGCTATTTTCCACCTAATTGTTCTGTGAGAGAGCTGCCTAATTCATTTTGTTTTCTTCCTAATATTTTGTACACTAGCCAGCGGGAAAAAAAAAAAAGAAAGAAAGAAACAAACAAAAAAATAGAACCCAAAACCCTAAACCACCTTTCCAACAAAATTTAAAGAATTTCAATTCTATTGCCATCAACTGTTTTGGCTGTTTCCTTCATAATTTGAACAGATATATCAGTTTTGTCTTCTTATCCATTAGCACTCAAAGACAACTGCCCTAAGGCATATTCATTTAAGGAGGAGTTTTCCAAAATGACAGCAAGTCCTTTCTGATTAGTCTCAAGGGGCTCCAATTCGGTATCCAAGATATTTTTTTCCTTTCAAATAGTGATGTAAATGAGCACTACACCCTCCTCTAGATACCACTGTCTCAAAAATTACTAAAGTCATAAATGACCTAACAAAAAACTGAGAAGCTGAAAAAAAAAACCAAACGAGAAGATTATGTTTTCTTAACAGTTTTCAAACTCAAACTCTTCCTTTTTTTTTTTTAATTTATTTTTAAACTTATTTAAAATGTATAGGATCTGAACAGAGTAAACCTTCCAGTTCTGCATTGTTTTCCTTCTATGAAACTTCATACCTATCAGGAATGTAGTTTCTGACTCACTTTGACTTTTTCTCCAGTGTAAGGTGTTGATAAGTCTCAAGGCTTTTGTATTTCTAGGAGTATTTACCAAACCAACTATTTGCATTTTCTGGGGAAGATCTAGGTACAAAAGTACATTTTATTGTTTCATGTAGCACAGGATCACAGTGTCTCAAAAGCAGCACTGGAAGACAGAATCTTTCTCTTGGGTGCTTGGCTGCATTTCAGGGTAGTGTCTTTCCTGAAGTTGAAAAAATAATCTGACAAAAACTTTTCTCACTGCACTCAGCAAGATGATGTTCAAACATTCAAAACCCTTGTCTAGTCTCATGGCAATTTTGTTTGCCTGATAACCGATGAGGAGTGGAAAGAGAAAGAGAATATAGCTTACCTAAGACAAAGAAAAAACCCCATAAGAATCCCTTACTTCAGCCATGGAAAAAACGCACACTTATTTATAAAAAAATCAGTTGTCACTTTTAGCATACCTATGCAAAACAGAAGTGACTGAAAACTCATCGCATGTATTTGACATGATAGAAGAATCTTGAGCAAACCTGGTGCCATGTTGGGGGATGTTTGTTTCTTCTCCCTCTATATTTGCAATTAGAAGACATTCCAAGAGAAGAAGATTACTACACTGAAGAATTTCTATAGACTGAATACTGAACTCCCATTGATTTAAATAAGATAATTTGTCACTTAATGATACTTCAAGATAAGCAAAGCTGGGAAACTCAGATACTGGATTTGACTGTGCTAAAATATGGTTGTCTTCTAACATGTCACTACCCCTTGATATTGTGTTTTCTTGGCATTGTGTAATTTTAAAAGTTTACTAGTAAGTCAGATATGAACCAACTAGAGTAATCAAATACTTGGTGACGCAGAAAGGATTCATGTAAATTCCAATCATAAAAATCACAGAATTTCACATTGAAGTCATATTGGAAACTGTTACTAAAAATCATCTTAAAAATATGATTTGTTGAACTGTAAAGACAAAAACTGCACTTTTCCCTTGTTGAGAAGTGAATTGAAATCAGAATTTCTGGGTTTAGCTATGTGAACTTAAGTAGATATTGTTTCTCCCTTTACTGTAAGAGGCACGGGAAAGTAACCTCAATAAAGAGTAGGAAGGAAGTTATATGGATAATTGGTGGAAACCATTTGATTATTTTTAACAGCAGAACAACTAAGGCTTTTCCTTATGTTGAGTAAATTTTTGTACACATGTGAAGACTTTTTTTCAGTCCAAAATAACTTTAAAAGAACTTTAAAATATTGACTTTTTTTCTCATTTGGATATCTCTTACAATAACATGCCTGTACAAAGATACTGGCATCTGATTTGGTAAGAGTATTTTATTGGTCCTTAGTATTATGTCCAGATTTGAGGTTTCATCTCTTTTATTAATATGTGTATACAGTGATGGCAAGAAATAAATCTGCATTTTCTCAGGGTTTGTTAATGTTAGAAAATAGAATAGAAGTAGTAAATTTACTGCATTTCAGAGAGAACAAAGTGACTATGTTTTGTGGTCTTACTAGCATTAATCGTGGCGCATTGAATTTTTCACATCTGACTCTCTGGTTTATTGATGCCAAAAGTATGCAGTATAAAATAGGGGAAAGAGGGGGAGGATAAACTGATGATCTATGCTTTAGATTCAAATTCCTGTTCTTTTGGGATTTGGGAACACTTATTTTCCTTTTGTTTTGGACATAACTAAAATATTTCTTTTCTTTGTTTTTTTGCAAGGAACAGACCTTTATGCAACTTCCCTTTATCTTTTGAATCAAGTGCTCTATACAGTTGTTTATGTGGTCCATACTTAATGTGTTCATTCTTTTATGAAGAGAATGAATTACAGCATCCTGATTTGTTCTGTATCCCACCAAAGAAATATAAACAGTTCAGTCAAGAACAGAACACTCTAAATACAATTTAGCATGAGCTAATAATAATACAAATAATAAACAATGATATTAAAACAAGTCAGAATTTATTATACACTTAATCTTGAGTCAAAGTCCTGAAGTCAGAGCACAACTGCACTGAGGAAAGCCGCTATTATGCAGAACAGCATAGGAGACCTGCAGACCTTTTCTTTCTCCATGGGTTTCCAGAGTGCAGGTTCATGTGCTCTTCAGTGGCAAAGCTGGTTTAAAAAATCGCTTTTCTAACATCACTTGCTGATTTCTACCTGTGTGCTAGAATTCATCACTTCTTCAAATGTAGCAGTGCAGCTATTTCTAAGGCGGTGCTGTAAAGTGAATCATTGACATGAATAACAAACCTTGGAGACTCTTTTATTAATATAGTTCACTTCAGGGATCTATTCTACCTTATGACCTTACAAATGTTTTCTGCAGCACAAAAGAGAGAATGGTGAATGACAAAAAGCAGTGGGGGGTCAAGGTGTGTGTGTCTGTGTAGGGAGTGAGGACCTCCTAAATTAGCTTCACTTGCAAGGAAAATATATGTGGAACTATGTTCTTAGTCTTCCATCTGCTCTCTTCTTTACATACAACTTCTATTCACATTGTTTTTCTGTTCCTCCCTCCAGGGGGTATTCACTATTTAAAACAAAGATCTCGTAGTTGAAAATTCGATTCACTTCAGGAACATGTAATTTCTCAGATAGGAGGGCCCCATTGAATTCCCAGTAGCTCTGCATACACTACCATGAATACCTACAACCTTTCATCACAAGGTAAGATTTTTAGCACATTCTTTCCTTTATTTGAGATGTAGAGAGAAATGATGAAAGGGAAATGACGACAAAGGCATAATGATGACATATATATTCCCACATTGTCCATGCAGTTAGTTCTGCTTCTATTGTGATTAACAAACTCCTCTTTTACTTCAGTTGAAGCAAACTGCTGACAAGCTGTAGATAGACTGAAAAAGTAAATTGAAACAATATGTTACAAGTTCCAAAAGTAATGTCTCCAATTGCATGCTAGATTCTACATTTTTGTGACATAATTCCTGCCTCTTTAACAAAATCTAAAAGGAGAATATCAACAAGTGCAAATATAAAACCCCTATATCCTGGGCAAACATCGCATACAAAAAGTACTGAGTAAAGACTACAGCTTCAATAGAAAAATCCTACTTGTTTTTTTTGGTTTTATTTTGGAGATTTTTTCTGTTCAGAGAAAGAGAACTGTTTCATTAATAAGTCATGTAAAACTGTGCAAGTTATCTTATATATGCTCTTATCCAACCTCCTGCTAAAGTAGGGCCACCTACAGCCCGTTGTCCAGGACCATGTCCAGATAACTTTTGACTATCTTCAAGAGAGTGTTCTGATTTTGTCTGGAGTAGAGTTAATTTTCTTCATGGTGGCTAGTATGGGACTATGTTTTGAATTTGTGCTGAACACAGGGTTGATATTATAGAGATGTTTTTTTATTGCTGAGCAGGGCTTACACAGTGTGCTTTTCATACCGCTACACTGGCAAGGAAGTTGGGGATGCATAGGAGGTTGGGAGGAGACACAGCTGCAACAGGTGACCCAAACTGACCAAAGGGATATTCCATACCATATGACATCATACACAGTATGTAAAGTGGAGGGAAGAAGGAGGAAGGTAGGGATGTTTGGAATGATATCATTTGTCTTCCCAAGTAACTGTTAGGTGTGATGGAGCCCTGGCTCCAGGAGGTGGCTGAACACCTGCCTGCCCATGAGAAGTGGTGAATTAATTCTTTCTTTTCCTTTGCTTGAGTGTGTGGCTTTTGCTTTCCCTATTAAACTGTCTTTATCTCAACCCACAAGTTTTCTAGTTTTTGCCATTCTGATTCTCTTCCTGATCCTGCTGTGGGGGCAGTGAGCAAGTGACTGCATGGGGCTTCTTGATTGCTGGCTGGGGTCAAACCACAACAGGGAGACTGCACAACATCTCTGGGCAACCTGTACCAGGGGTCAGTCACTTTCATAGTAAAAAAGTCTTTCCCAATGTTCAGATAGAAGATTCTGTGTTTCGGTTTGTGGCCATTGCCTCTTGTCCTGTCACTAGACACCACTAAAAAGAGCCTGGCTCCGTCCTCTTTACACATGCCCTTCATATACCTTGATGAGATATCCCCAGAACTTCATCTTCTCCAAACCAAACAGTCTTAACTCTCTCAAACTTTCCTCCTATGAGTGGTGGTCCAGTCCCTTAATCATCTTTGTGACCCTTTCTTGAACTCTTTACAATATGTCCATGTCTCTCTCTAGTACCGAGGAGCCCAGACCTGAACACAGCACTCCAGTGCTGAGTAAAGGGGAAGAATCACCTCTCTCATTCTGTGGCAATAGCTTGCCAAAAGAAGCTGACAATACTATTAGTTGTTTTTTCACAAGGGCAAACTACTGGCTCATGTTAACTTGTTGTCCACCAGGACTTCTAGGCCATTTTCTGCAAAGTTGTTTTCCATTGGTGCCTAGGGTTGTTCCTTCCTATATGCAGAACTTTGAACTTTCCCTTATTGAACTTCATAAGGTCCCTGTCAGCTCATTTCTCCAACCTGCCAAGATCAATTTGGGTGGCAGCATGACCCTCTGGCATATCAGTCATTTCCCCCAGTGTTGTGTCATCTGCAAAATTGTTGATGGCGCACCCTGCCCCATCCGTTATCCAGAGCATTAACGATGATGTTAAACAGGACTGGATGCAGTATTGACCACTGAGGTACCCTGCTAGTCAATGGCCTCCAACAAGAGTTGGTTCCACTGATCACCACCCTCTGAGCTAGTCTGTTCAGGTAGTTTTCAATTCACCACACTGTCTGTTTATCCAGCCATAGATTCTTTATGAAGCTGTTATGCAAGGTAATGTCAAAGACCTTACTACAGTCCAGATAGTCTGTAGTCCAAGTAGTAAGTATATGCATTGCTTTTCCCCATCTACCAGAACAACCATTTCATTGTAGAAGTTTGATGAGTTGGTCAAACTTCATTTCCCCTTACTGAAGTTATGTTGACTACTCCTGATTATTTTCTTGTCTTTCATTGGCCTGGGAATGGTTTCCAAATTTAGTTGCTCCATCGCATTTCCAAGGATTGAGGTGAGGCTGATCAGCCTGTAATTCTCTTGGTCTTCCTTATTGCTCTTCTGGAAGATGGGTGTGCCGTTTGCTTTCCTGTCATTTAGAGACAATTTTCCCAGTCACTATGAGCAACCAAAGATTATGGAAAGTGGCCTCACAATGACATCTGCAGCTCCTGCAGCACTTCTGGGTGCATGTCATTAGGGGCCATGGATTTATGCGTGTCCAGTTTTCCCTTCTATTCCCTGAGCTGATCCTCTTCCACTAGGGGGACATGTCCCTTGCTCCACCCTTTCTCCCATGTCTCTGGGACCTGGGATTCCCAAAGGCCAGTCTTGCTAGTAAAGACTAAGGAAAACAAGGAATTCAGCAACCCTACCTTTTATGCTTCCTGTGTAGCCAGGTCTGCTGTCTCACTGAGAATTGGGCCCACATTTTCCCTAGTCTTCCTTTCGTCACCTATGTACTGTTAGCAGTCCTTCCCACTGTCTTTGACATCTCTGACTGTACTCAAGTCTATTCGAACTTCAGTTTTTCCAGTGTCTTTCCTGGATCCAGTGTTTCTGTATTTGTTCCAGGTTACAGGTCCTCACTTCCATCCTGTAAAGTGCCAGGTCTAAGCCACACCCTTGCCAGAACAGTTTACTTATATTTAAGATTCCAAGAGTTTCACCCACGCGAACTCTTGCAAAGACTTTATATTCTTTGATTCCTTGACTAGTGCAAAGAGAAAAAGTTACGCACTTTTCCCCAAGAGAACTTCTTCTAATTTAATGAGAAAATAAGCATTTTGGCAAAAGTTCTAGAGGATTAAGAAACAACCAAGAAGAAGCATTCCACAAAGTGCTCAGCAAACACTGACCCCACACAATTTAGTGAAATACAACCCATCGGTTTTAAGTTACCCACAAGAGGAAGGAAAAAGTAAAGGAAGAAAATAGAGAAGAAGAAAGGAGTGAAGAAAGAGAGAAGAAAGAGAGCAAAAAATAGTTTCTGCCAAGAGTCATATGGTAGCAGCTTCCAGGAGAGACGGTAGAACAAGTTGGAGGCTGTGTGCACCTCTTTTTATCTGGTTTGGTTACTGTGGTCACCCCTCGCAGGTGGGACATCTGGTTCACTGACCACTCAGTGCCCTCCTAGACAAAGTGAGGGGTGCTGTAGCCAATAAGGGGCTCCAGGGGGCGGGATGTGGGTGGGATACAAGACAGGCCTTTTGATTGACATGCCAACCACAGGGCTCCCGAACCACGAACTCTCCATGCACTCCACCATGTTGGCTGCAGACCTTACCACGTACCTTCTGATACTGCCATGAGGTTGGCCCCCTCCTAACCCTGCCCCCTCCCAACAAGATGGTTGATTTTACCCAACAATCAAACAACCTAGTGAGGTACAAATCTGGACTCTCACACAGCCTCTGTAGGCTTTTTATTCTGTTTTAGTTTGGCCAGGAGCTCATTGTTTGTCCACACAGACCTTCTGGTTTTTTTTACTTAACTTCACATTCATTGGAGTTGAGCTCTCTTGAGCTTGCGGGAGGTTATCCTTGAATACTAACCAGCTTTCTTGGACCTCTCTTCTCTCCAGGGCTTTATCTAGTGGGAAGTTTCCAAGCAGATTATTGAAGAAGTCAAAGTCTGTTCTCCTGAAGTCCCAGGTTGTGAGCATGCATTTCATTGTGTTCCCTGTCCCCAGGATCCTGAAATCCACCATCTCATGGTCACTGCAGCCAAGATTTTCTTTGACCTTCACATTCTCAATGAGTCCCTCATTGTTGGTGAGTAAGAGGTCCAGTACACACTCCTTGTTGGCTCCTCTGTCACTTATAAGAGAAAGTTATTGCAAAGCACTACAGAAACTTCCTGAATTGCTTATGCCCTGCTGTGCTGTCCCTGCTACCAGCCCTTTTTTCCCTTTCTCTGTCTTGATCTCTGTATCATTGCAAGTAGGATACAAACTATATTGTAGATCTGATATCCAGTCAGCAGTGATTACAGTTTGTAGTATAGGCAGTCCTTCTCTCCAGGGCTGCTCTTAATCCATTCTCTGCCTGGCCTCTGTCTGTATTTGGGATTGCCCCAAACTAGGTGCAGGACCTTGCATTTGACCTTGTTGAACTCCATGAGGTGTGAACAAGCCCACCTCTCAAACCTGTCAAGATCCCTCTGGATCGCATCCTTTCCCTCCGGTGTGTCAACCACACACTTTGGTATCATCCCCAAACTTCCTGAGGGTACACCCAATCCTAATGTCTATGTAGCTGACAAAGACGTTAAACAGCACCAGTCCCAGTGTATTGACCCCTAAGGAAAACCACTTGTCACTGGTCTCCACTTGGACACTGAACTGTTGACACAACTCTTTCAGTGCAATCATACAGTTGATTCCTTATCTATTGAGTAATCCATCCATCAAATCCATGCCTCTCCAGTTTAAAGACAAGAGTGTTGTGTGTTACAGTGCCAAATGCTTTGTACAAATCCAGGTAGATGGAACCAGTCACTCTTCCCTTACCAAAAAATACTTTAACCTCAACACTGAAGGCCACCAAATTTGTCAGGCACCATTTGCCTGTAGTGAAGCCTGGAAAAGAAATGGACTTTCTCTCACCTTGAAAGAAATGGAATTTGACTTTTTCTGTCTGCCATTGTGCCTGATGATAATGATTTCTTAGCATATAGCCAGTCAAAAGATTAATAGAATTAAAATCTTCGCAAAATGAGCCTGTTCTCACTGACAGATAACTTGTTCTTTCCCTCTTCCTTTTGAAAGACAGTAAACAGAAACAAAGCCTGCAGCAATACAAAGAAAGCTAGCACATTAAAAGGGGATTAACTTCGGGATGCTATGACAGATGTAAAGTACTTTGCACACATTGCTATGTGATGTTCAACATATGTTGTCAATTAAAAATTGCTTAAGAAATATTTAACAAGGCAAAGCTAACATACCCCTAGTTTGTAAGAATATATTGAGCTTATGCATCACTGCCTCTCATTTTATTTTTTTCAGTTTTGTTGTAAGCTGAAGAGAACATTTTATAACATGAGTCTTAGCTAGTTTATGTTTTAAAGTATCATTTTAATTCAATGTATTGGAAAACAGCATTAATTTCATCTTTTAGTATGACAACAACTGGATAATTTAGGAAGGCAGAGGACCAACTAAACTGATTAAAGTTAGTTTTCTGTAGTAAAATATCATTCACTACATTTTTAAAAATAAGCATCTAAACAGATTCAAGATGTCACAGGCTTTAGCACAGTCTTTACCCTGACTTTTCTAATGCCAAGTACTGGGAAATCCTCCTAGGGAACACTAAGACATATGACACAAGCTCTTAGGTTAAATTCTGTTTTATCATCTTCCTTATCTCCTACCCCTCAATATTTCCCTGTGTAAGATATTTTGTTTTGGTTTGGTTTATTTTCTAAAATGATGAGGTTTTGTGCCCTATTGAACCCCCAAATGGCCACTAGATAGTATTCTCTACATTGTCCCCAAATACAAGTGTCTTTTTACACATTGTATAAATGTGTAAAAATTTATAAATGTGCACAAATTGTATAAATAAGCCTCCAAAAAAAAGAAAAATTCTTGTTTAACTCTGATACATTCAAATTTCTTCACAAAAGTTTTACTGCTAATGCTAGGAAATTCCTGAAAGCATCATTGCCTGTTTTATGACAACAAATGAAGAACTTTTCACCCCTGAGAGAAGTTTGCTGTCATCTATGGAAAACACTGCTCATGAGTATGTTGTATATATTAACTCCTGTTTGGAGGAAGAAGGATTGAATATGTAGAAGAAATCAATGGTAGGTCCACAGACATTTTTCAGTATCTAATCACCTCTGTTGAGTTCTGAAATATTCTCACAATGAATTAACCTTTCAGTTAAAGTCTGTAGTTCCACTAGTAATATTGTCTTGAATCTCTTCTGATGGAATTTTTTTTTCAATAATAAAAAATAAATGTTTAACAATAAAATTACAGTGTTTATCCCAAGAATTTTTGTGCTTCTTAAATACATATTGTAGGTTGCTGCATACATCATCTGCCAACCAAATGTCAGCCCAACTCCTACTTCCCTTTAAATAAGATATAAAAGAACTCAAGAAGTATCCATAGAACTGTAAAGTGTATGTGCCCTTAAATGTCTTGTTAATGTGGGAATTTATAATAAGTTACTATGCTGATGGATGTTTGACTATAACTTGAACTATTAACTAAGAAAAACTGAAACATATATTCAAATATTGCAATATATGTTAATTTAAAGGAATGTTATAGAACGTATATTTCTGCCTCAGCAAGAGACAGAAAAAGGCATAGAGGAGGAAATGAGACTGGTTCTATATATACAAAACTGGAACTACTGAGTAATTACTTTGTTCTTGATCTTTATTTTTCTCCCTGCTCCTTTTTTGAATATATACTATGAGATTATAGGCATAAATTAAAAAAAAGTGACAACTGTATAGTATTGATCCTAAGAACTGATAGATCATGTTGTACAATCCGATTTAGAATCCAACCTAAAATATATGCAAAACATGTTGGTTTTGCTTTTATCAAAATAAAATTCAAATCTGAAAACAATGTAATGTCTTCAGAAGTTTATTATTATTCAAGTATACCAGAGAAGTGTTTTAGCAATGGCAAGAGGATTTTGTTTGTTGTATGTTCTGGTAGATACAGTATTTAAAGCCTGTTATTGAAAACTGAAGCTTTGTTAGTTGCTTAGATACACCTTTCAGTATTGTTTGGTTAAGTATAACCTCTACATTTACAAGGAGGGTTAAAAACCATGTGGACTTTGGAAGTCTCAAGGCATGGTACCTTATCGAGGGAAGAGAGAAGAAAGCTTAGGAAACAATATTATATATTTTAAACCTTTCTTTTTGTCCACACAGGCCTTGCTTAAAGCATCGTTACTAGGAAAATAAGGCTACTGTGAGATTTATTAGCAATGTGCACAGCTTGAATTGACGTTCACACAAAAAAATGGAAAATGTATGAGCTGCCCTAAATGTGAATAGTGAAGTTGTGTCCTTCTTGAAACAATTTCAACTGTGTTGAAACTTAATATGAAAGATATTTATTTTATTTATAAGGAGTAAAGGATCTTCAGTATTCTAAAACAGTAGGAAAGGATAACACTTGTTAGATTTTCATATTTGATTATTGTTCAGTAGGTTGTCTTTTAAGTTTTCTTACTTCATTAAATTAAGTTTATCAACAGTCAATTTCAAATTAACAAGTTCTCCTGTTTTTATGTAGTGAAGGCTGTTACAAGTACCAAATCAATTCCACAACATTGCTTTGCCATATTTTCTGCCATTTTTCGGGTACCAATTACCTCATTTTCTACTTATCTGTTTTGATTTTAGTCTTACCCTCCAGTGGCTCAAGTTTGCTTTGAATGTTATAGTTACAGCTAAGACAGGGTTAGTTTTTTTCAGTAGCCAGGAGGGGCCATGGGTAGGACACAAAGGTTATTCTATACCCCCCACATCACTGCCTGAGTGGGGGAGCAGAGGGAAATGAGTCTCTTTCCAGAAGGAAGGGCTCTCTTCTGGTCAGGACAGTATGGCTGCAGTCAGGTCGTGAGTTCCACAGTGAGCATTTCGGATGTGAATCATTCCCTCTTCTGTACACTTTTGTTATTAAAATTGTTGCTGTTACTGTTCCTTTCTTATCTCATTGCTGTTTCCAGTAAATTGTTCTTGTCTCAACCCACGAGCTTTATCTTTTATGCCTTCAATTCTCCTCTCCAGCCACCTGCAGGGAGGAGGGGAAAGGGGCAGGAGAGAACAAGAGAGCAGCCTATGGTTTTAGTGGGGGCACTAAATTGGAGAATACCATTCCTAAATGATGACAAAAGTAAAGCTGATCTTGTCAGGTTTATTACATATTGCTTGTTGGTTTGTTATAATGATTTTCTAAAAGCTACATTAGCATTGGTATACAGATATTCAGCTTTGTGGATGAGTTTGCAAATCTCGAGAGCTAACATTTACTTCAATAGGTCTGAGACTTCATCACTGTCTTCACTGAAGCAGTGCCAATTAATAGCTAGCTCTGAATTTGAAGCACATATGCAGATATTTTGAAAAGTCATAGCATGTATGTGAGGTTTTTGCTCATCTACAGTAGTTTGTTCAGTCATACCAAAATGAAAAAAATCCAATTATCTCTTTCATTAGGATAATTTTAAATGCATCATAGATGCAACCATTTACAGTTTATAGAAGTTTTCTCCCAGAGATATATGTTGATGTCCTCATTTCTGGTACCCACATACCTATAATTTTGATGATCTGATCTTTCCTCTATTAAAAGTACTGACTGGAAAGGTGTAGAAATACACAGTCCTTTAATTATTAATTAACTAATATAGACAAAAGCTGTGCAAGACCCCTCTCTTCTTTACCTGTTTTATAGAGGTCTTCACGGTTTGTGAAAGCAGACAGAGAGGTTGTGTGCTGCAGTGGTGAACTGTTATGAGTATCCAGATTAACTTCTGTTAGTATTAGCACCACACGTTGTGGTTGTCACAGCAGCTCAAATGTACCCGTATCCTTAATTTCTCACATCAGTATTGAGACACTGAAACTAGACCTCTCTCTTGAGCCTGTTAAGGCAATTTCCAACTTGTACCAACTCTAGAATTGTTGATTATATCGGATTTTTTGTTGATGACCTACATATATCATAAACCTTTGGCTGTTATTTGCTTTTGATATGGGCTGCTTCTATGGAAATGGTCCCATCCTCTCTATCCCATAAGGCTGTAACATGTATATCAATGTTCTTAGACTGTTTTTAGCAGAAAGCAGTCTTAGGGGTCAGAAGTCCAGGGGGAAAGAACAAATTAGAATTTAAAGAGATGTAACTTTTTTTTTTTCATTCTGTGTACAACTTCTTGCACATAGCTCCCACACCAGGGGCTGTCATCTGAAACTAAGTTGGTTGTGTTGTGCTTTGAAATTCCATTATCTTATTGTAAAATCTGAATCAGAGGGTTTTTTTTATCTGCCAGTTTAGATATTGAATGGAAAGTGAAAGTTTACAACAGCATGGTAGTGGCTGAACAGGTAGTGACAGTTGAGTTTGCACTAAACAGTTCCCTTATGCAGAATTTGGTGCTATCAGAGTTATGTCTCTAAACCTGGGTGACAAGAATAGTTTTTAACCCTTTTGAGAATTTTAATCCAAGTCTTCACCTTGAGTTTACTTAATCATATCTCATCTATTTTATGATGGCTGTAGAAAGGCATGAAAAATCCTGATGTGCAGTGGCCCAGAAGTACAAAAATCATACTCAAGTAAAAATATGCATCCAGTTTCTATACACACAGGAATAAATTCCAGAGTGTGAGCAACTGGAAAATATCTAACATGAAAAGGTGTCTGAAATGGAAATGATAAAAGTAGGGACTTTGCCTTATTTGCTTGGTTTCTGTCATTTGGAAAGTTTCCTTTTGTTCTTTCAGAGACAATATTCTTAAAACATTTTTTGCTTCCTTTAAATTTTGCATAATTTTGTTGGTTATTTCCTATTTCAGTTTTTAAATTAGAAAATATACTGTTAATTAATTTGATTAATTAGTACTTATTCAAATAACTCAGTTTTTACATAGTCCCTGAAAGAGAAAATCATTCAGTTTCTGCTTCTGAAATACTTACTCCTTTGTGCCGTAAATTATCTATTATGTAGTCTACTTGAAGTTTTATGATGCTGGAGGACCCTACTGGAGAAAACTACTAGAAGAAATAATTTCAAAAATGGAGAAGTGACTATTTTTAGAACCTGTGCGTCTTTTGAACCTGAAGACATGTAACTTTGATATAGGCAATACTCAGTCGTATACAGAAACAATTTTCAAGGCACACTAACACAGAGCTCTAGGGAAATCCGTGCAGCATCTGCCCAGACAACAGAAATTGCTGCTTAGAAGTTCTTGTAGAGTTGTGTAATGCAGGGAATTAATGGATTTGTATCTAATTTCACTGTATATTTTGATGAGACATAGGTGAAGTTAGTCTCATTTAATGAGAAAGAAAGATGGAAACCCTGGTTTTATTTTGTCACATATTTTCTTAAAGTTTTCCACAATTTATCTTCTTTGTCATGTTTAGGTGTTTTACTTTTCAGTATTTTGACAGAATACGAAAAACTTTATATTTCCCTAGAACAGAGGTTGAGGTCATAGTAATTTTGTTCCTAAGATAAATTTAGTTCAAAATATTAGGAAAAATTTTTTATCTTCTTCTTTATCAGAAAAATATTAATTGTGTGAACTTTGCAATTCATGGTAGAATACAAATCTTAGCTTTTAAAAACTTCATCATATAGACCTATTAATGAAATTACTGAGATCAGCAATAGCACTGGATCTACCTAATTTACCTGTTCAGATGGGTCACTGTATCACAGCTGAAAATCTCTACCTAATGGCAGATTCATCACAGAGAGAATTTCACAGATTTTCTAGCTGAATTTGTGCTGGTTAATTAAACAATACCAAAGAACATTATTGGACATGGGTATGCAATCATGTTTATTGCTAAATTATTATGAAGTTCTGTAGAATCATTTCAACTCATAAAAACACTCTTCGTTATTTTCAGGCACCACTGAGGAGGGAACATGAATAAGGAAACATTCTTAATAGGTAATTTTGATGTTGCCGCTCTATCTCAGAGGATAGGGGCACTTCAAAGAATGGATATGAGCCAATCCACGTCACACAGTCTCTGTTAGTGAACAGTCTCAGGACTACTAACACAGACGTATATATGAGTTTTAAATTGTACTGATAAATTCAGTGCCTTTTTAAAATTTATTTATTATTAAGGGGAAATTTGGACTTTAATGACTTTTCAGGTTTCCAATCCCTCCCATACTTTGTACTTACTTACTGCTTTCTTTCATTTTGTCTCCTTTCTAGAACTTTCTTTTGCCCTCTTTCAAAAAATAATGATCTATATATCTCTCATTGCAGGCAAGAGTAGTGCCCTCTTTCTCTTTGTTCTGTCACATTCAGCCCACTGTTCTGTTCTGTTCTCCTTCGGTGTCCCTGTTTAGTTATCTCCTCTAAGCTTTTTATCCACATTGTTCCTTGTGTTTTGCTCACTCCCAGTCATAATGAAGTTGTGGCATGTTGAGATTTAAGGTCAAGTGTTACCATTTCGAAAATGCCAGGTTCCAACTTAGCCGCTGCAAATTTAGGGGTGAGTTGAGAGAATTTTAGGAGAACTTTAGACTTTTAAATGTGTTTACTGTTTTATTTATTTTCCAAGAGAGAGAAAAAAAGAAACTACTAATTTATTAAATTCACTGTATTGAATTAACTCTCTGATAATAAGCCTTTATTTGCACAAATCTGACACTAATTGCTGCCTAATTAAATGCCTAATTAGGCTATTAGAAAACAAATCTAAATTAAAACTGAACATTTTCTTTTTTTTAATTATGAAAAATCTAGCAAGAAAATAAAAATATTTTAAAGTGTAGAGGAGTGCAACATTCCTTTCTGGTACCCTGAGCCCAGCTGGAATAACTGCAGAGGAGACTCTGTTCCCCTTGTATTTATCACAGAAACCCTCCAGTAAGGTTAAGCTTCTTACCTTTCTTCCCTTTTGGATTAGACTTCCATTAAACTTACTGTTGAGACACTAAATTGGCATTCCATGTTGACTGCCACAGTCTTGTTATATTTCTTGTTTCTTTTGAAAATGAGTTTCTTGTGTAGTTAGCTATTGATCTTTGTTTCAAAATCTGTTTAGATTAACTCTTAATATATGTGTAGTATCTTTATGTTATGGAGCACAATTTTTCTATACAGGAACTAATGTAGATTGCTGAAAAAAGCCAAATTCAGACAACAATTTAGCTAAGGAGTAAATCTGGCACTGTTTAAAACTAAGAAATATTTTTTATTTTTCTGGCATTGTGTTGATGTACCTGTGTATATGACTTTATAAATCTAAAATGCATAGCTAATATATTCAATATATTCAAGTAGAACCTTACAATAAACATTTCTGGTAATCAGTTTGATATTTTTAAACATGAACTATTCTCTGTTATCAAAATTCTTGTTGACTTCAGATGTAGCAAATTACTTTTAGATCACAGTCTTGAAAGTGCTGATAGCTTAGACTAAATATTTCTATTACCATACAAGGAAATAAGTTAAATAATATGGGCTGGTTTCTTTCTAGTACTCTGCAAAAAACTAGGAAAGGTCATCTACAATCTTTACATAACATATGTAAGGGAAGCGAGAATGAGAGTCATCTTGCTTTGTTGTTTGAAATAAAAGCTCTCTGGAACTCTTCTCTTCCGTATGGAGGCACACAGTGTAATGATGGGAGGTGCATGACCCATATAGGCTGTGGTTATCCTGGTGAAACAAAACTGGCACATAGGAGAAAACTTGCTTTGCCTCTTAATAAATTTGCAGGAAGTATTCTAAAAGGTTCCTCTGATTTTATTTTTTTTTTACATTGGTTTGTTTTTCTAGCCCAGAGATGTTGACTTCTAAAACTTTCACCTGTCTCTTGACATTTCATACAAATATTTAGCTGTCAGCTCAGACTAAGAGTTTTTAGTCTTCTCTTTAAACCACCTCACTTGTTTTCTTCTTTTAAGGTGAGATGAATTATGTTCTAATAGTGCCTGTTACTGTTACCAAATAAGGAAACCCATCCATATGCAAGTTTACAACCAGGTAAATTAAATTCCTCACTGAATGTCACTTAAAACTATAATTTTCTAGTTAATGTTAGCTCTCCCATGCCCGGGTTAAATTTTAGTCTTACAGATTCTTATTGTCCAACATGTCCAAGGAGAATAGACATGTCTGAAGTCTAGTCCAGCATCTTTGATTATTGAGTCCTCTTTCTTTTTACTTGAAAAAGTTATATTGTTTTACTCTTATTAGTTAAGAATGCTATTGGAAATAAAATAGCATTTTATGACTATGCATGACTATGCATTCTTCTATGTTTCTTCACTGGTACCTATACTGAGTCAAGCATAAATGAGATATTTTACCTTTCAAGACCTTTCACAAACTCTTGCTTTCTTCCTTATGAGTACTGAAGGGCTGACTCCTGATTCTAATAATTAGAAATGTAACAAGAGGATAAGTAATTCTTTATGACTGGTCCCTTACCACTCCTATTCATTGTCGCTATTTCACAAAAGTGTGCCCAAAACACTCACACATAGTTTTTGTTGACACCTCCCTTTTGCTATGATGCTTAGGAAAAAATAACAAGCTGATGGTATTTTGAGATCACTGCTGACTTTTATGGCTAATGTTGTGTCACTGTTTCCTTGTAGTCTGAGGTTTCTGTGTGTATCTAGTTACTCCATCTTATATCATACTTAGAGAAAGAGCTATCTAACAGTACCTGTATAAAGATGAGGTAAACACCTTGTGGTGGGTTGACCTTGGCTCGACACCAGGTACCCACCAAAGCCACTCTATCACTTCCCTGTACAATGGGACAGAGGAGAGAAAATATAATGTAGACTTCATGAGTTGAGATAAAGACAGGGAGAGGTCCCTCACTGATCAACATCATGGGCAAAACAGACTCCAAGTGGGAATATTAATTAAATTTATTGCCAACAGAATCAGAGTAGGAAAATGAGAAGTAAAATAAATCTTAAAAACAACTTCCCCCACCCCATTCTCTGTACCAAGTTTTACCTCCTCCCCTCCAGTGGCACAGGGAGACAGGTAATGGAGGTTCTGGTCAGTCCCTCACAGGTTGTCTCTGCTGCTGCTCAGGTAGAGGAGTCCTTCTGCTCCCCGTGAAGTGCCTCCCACAGGAGACAGCCCTCCAAGAACTTCTCTAACCTGAGTACATCTCACGGGCAACAGTTCTTCAAAAAGTGCTGCAGCATGGGCCTCTTTTCCAAAGGTGCAGTCCTTCAGGTACAGGTTGCTCCAGTGTGGATCCACCACAGGGCCACAGGTCCTACCAGGAAAACCTGATCAGTGTGGGCTCCCCTCTCCATGGGTCAGCAGGTCCATCCCACAGCCCTGCTCCAACACGGGCCTCCCAGAGGGAGAGAACTATCCCAATTTCTATGATCATCTATAAAGTTTATTTTTCATGTCCACTATTTTTGAAAGTCTGCTTATGGTTAATGTGCCCTTACTTTCTTCCCCCGGTAGGTTTTGATTAATATTAATCATAGAATCATAGAATCAACCAGGTTGGAAAAGACCTACAAGATCATCAAGTCCAACCCTTGATCCAACACCACTGTGGTTACTAGACCATGGCACTAAGTGCCACATCCTGTCTCTTCTTAAAAACCTCCAGGGACGGTGAATCCACCACCTCCCTGGGCAGCCCATTCCAATGTCTGATTACTCTCTCTGTAAAAAACTTTTTCCTAATATCCAACCTAAACCTCCCCTGGTAGAGCTTAAGACCATGCCCTTTTGTCCTACTGCTGGTTACCTGGGAGAAGAGACCAACCCCCACCTGGCTACAACCTCCTCTCAGGTAGTTGTAGAGAGTGATGAGGTCTCCCCTGAGTCTCCTCTTCACCAGGCTAAACAACCCCAGCTCCCTCAGCCTCTCCTCAAAGGACCTGTACTTGAGTCTCTTCACCAGCCTCATTAATACATATTTGTGTTTGATTCTCACATGAAAACTCTATGTGGTACTTGATGTGCGTTACATGTAAGGTAAGATATCATCTAAAATCTTCCCAATTAATTACCTGTAAATGCTGAAAGCTAGTTATACTATGATCCCACTCAACATTACATACTTACTTCAGATGAAAATTGCACCTTATGGAACATATCTTACCAGAGCCACAAATTATGTTTTCTGATTTCCAATGCAGCTTTCCATTCCCAAGATCACATACAGAACACCAGTGCTAATAATAACCTATGAGTATACAAGGTAATTATTGGTCTATTATTTAGCACATATTTTTGTTTGCCTATGTTATTGTTTCCTCTTTTCCTCTTACAAACTAATCATTTCCATCAACTGATTTCTTTTAGGTTCACAACAACAAAAGGACTCTGAAAGAAGGTAATTTTTGTCTGAATGAACTGGGGCAAATGACATGCAATATGGCAAGAAAAACAGCAACTTCTGTGAGACAGATATAATGAGATTGATGATGCCTTAAGACCCTTTTAGTTTTTTGATTTTGCTAATTTTTGTAAGATTTATATGTAGTTATAGTAGATTTTAGAAGTAGCTATATTATATTCCTCACCCTTTACCACAAGTAGTTTACACATTCCTCAGCCCTCTTACCCCATTCCATGCTCCCCAGATCAATTCTACCCCCTGAATTCAGTAGAAAATGTTTAGTCTTTTGTCAAGGCAGGCCTCTTCTGCTCAAGGATATCTAATCCTGGCCCGAACCGCAAGAGAACAGTCAAGAACTGGGCAACCGTGTACCCTTTGTGCTCCGAAGATGGTGATGGTGATGAAGAAGTGGTCCCAAAAAGTCCCCAAACCCCATTCCCAGGGGATGGGCCCAGGGCGTACCAGAGCAAAGGCCACGGGGTGGAAACACTTGGGATTGGACAGATAGTATTATAAAATGTAACATCTCATGCACAGCCGGCGTGCGCGTCCTGTGCCTTGGCACAAATTAAACCCTTTTCTTATCTCACCCTCAATTAACTGCTCCAGAGTTTTTTTTTTTCTTTAGTAACATCTTAGGCATCATTGATGAAATATCATCCTTGGTACAGTAGTGATTTGGTACAGGATAAGAGCTTGGAAAGTTAGGACAGGTAGAATTTTGAACAGTATTGGAGGTCTGGACAAGTCTCTTGAATATATGCCAGTGAAGAGGAAGAGACTCATCTCGCGTAAAAGTGAGACGAAAGGAATTAACAGAAGTATTCTTTGAAGATATGTTTTGAATTTATTACAGGACTTGACAATCATGTCCCTGGAGTCAATAACAGATATCGTGAGAGACAAAGCAGAAAAGAAAGGGACTGCAGAAAAAAATTATTGACTAAAGAGATTATGGTAAAAGAACTTCTGGTGTTCAGATGTCTATGGGATACATGACCTAAAAGGGAAAAAAAGTCAAGGATGCCCAACAGGAGTAAAAGGGAAAATCATGAGTGATGAGAAATATCATTACAGGGAAAAAGAAAAGAATACTGAAGTGATCATACCCTAGAAGAACTGACTGTTGATGGTCCTCAAGTGAGGTTTTGATCCAATCTGAAAAAGAGGAAAATATATCTCTGAGACAAACTGAGTCTTTGATGTTAATCAGAGTGGCTGCTCTCTCCAGATGTAATTTTGGAACTGTTGAAATTTTCAGTGGGAAAGAAATCTGTGTTAACAGTTCCATATGTGTATCTAGCTACTGATATATTTCAAATAGGTGTATACTGTGGAGTATGTCTATACATTTATCTAACTGGAATGTTGCCATGAAATATAAATTACTAAGATCACTATTTATACTCTGTTTTTATTTATTCCCTTAGTGTTTATAATGTTTACTGAAGTAAAGAACAGTAAGTTGTCAAAAATATTTCTGTGACACTGATGTTCTCTAAACTATTAACCTATTTCTCTCATTCAGCAAACAAACACAAAAAACTTAACCCAGGACACATCCTATGAACATTGAAAGAGCTAGGAAAAAGAAGATCAAAATAATTTAAGGGAAATACATTAATCTTAATGGCAGCACTAACAACAGTAGTTTCCTTAGTAGAAATTTGAAATATCAAAGGATCTATATCAGCTGGACTTCCGTGTGGTATTCTTCCTTAATCTGTACACAATATGGTCTGGAAAAATCTAATCAGTGACCTTACGATATTAACTTATCTAGTTTTGTTTATAAATTACAGTATCATCATTTCAGATTGGCAATCTCCCTTTCCTACAAATGCAGCCGTTTGGAAAGTTATTCATTAATCTATTTGGCTTTTTTAATTCTTTTAGTGACATATTTGTTCAAGAAAGTTTTATTGTCACAAAATATCTATTATTGACTTTGATAAATTTTCATTGAAAACAACCTAGCAACTTTACATGATTTGCAGTCTTCCAGAGAAGGAATAATGGTCCTTTTTTCCTTTTTATTAGGATGCTTACTCACTTCATAGGAGACACAAAAGCTTCAACTGACTCAATCCTGCTTAAAAAAAAAATAAAAATAATAAAAAAAAAAGGCAAAAAAATAGTCCTGGCCAAAATACTAAAGCATTTTCTGAAGTTCAGCAGGAAGGGGAAGATGTAAGGAAATCTGAGGTTTGAACAGATCCTTCAAACTATCTGTTATTTGAATACTGTTAATCAAATAACTGACCATTTTGTAGTTACTTAGCAGTCCTCTTCCTTTCTTTCATGAGGAAGAAGAGATCAAATGATCTGTGTTCTACACTACTATCAGGAAGAACAAATGACTGTGTATTCTGTTTTAAGGAATTTTATGTCTCAAAAAAACCCTGCTTGTAGAAAGAGAATGTGACTTAACCTTACTTACTATCCTCTAACAGAGAACTGCTGCCCATGTGGTAAAGACCAACAACGTGATTGCAAGAGGTGTGCAATGGGAACAGTGGATGTGAAATGGGAGGGTATGATTGTCCAGTGAACTTTCAGTCTTTCATACCATATTATGGGATATTACCAGCTTGCTCAGCAAAACAAGATTGATATGTTTTATACAAGCAAACAACCATCATCATTTTTAGAGAATGTGTGTGCACTTTTTAAAAGTTAATTCTGCCATTTCAATACCTTTTCATGACTTAAAAACTCAGTATGCATCAGTACAAGTGGAATTTTTCACCTTAGTCTTTATGACATTTCTAAATAGTCTATTAAAAACTGTCTTTAATTTCAAATAAAAGACGTAAAACTATTTTGTTTGGGTTTTTTTAATATTTTATAGTACTTAATCAATGAGACAAAGTGCATTTGTTTAATTAAAACAAATCAAAGCACTTTGGATTGACATGGTTGCCACTATAACAGGATGATTCTATTATTTTAAATATGCAGAGGTTGCTTTTTAAATCATTCTCGATTAACAGAACATTTATTTTCTGTTTCCTTTGAACTAAGAGCTTTTTTCCTTCCTCACAGTTCACATATATATCTCAAACACCAGCTTGTCAACTGACGACTTTGAAGCTCCAGTAGTTATGAATATTAAACTTCATTGGCAGAAAAATAGCTGTGGTGTCAAAAAAGGAACTGGGAAGTTATAGGCTCTCATGAAAGATTAGGACAAAGCTTTGCAATGAAAAAGAAATAAAAGAACATGACAAGGCAAAATCAAAAGTCTTCTGTAAGTACTGTTTTGGCTTTGATTTACCTCTGTGATATGGGAGAACTATGTCACCTGTACAAAATGGTACAAAACCAACTGGATGTAAGCCAAACTGGCTTTTAAGAGATTAATGCCCCAAACACATACATTTAACCTTATTTTAACAGTGTTCACTTCCTTTTCTCAAGAAATTTAATGTATTGTTCCTCTCAGTTTGAAAGCTGTTGCAAAAAATATTAGTACATTGTCTTATTTTAGATTTGTTCAATTCCCCCCAGAAGGGATGATGACTTGGACTGCAACAGTTTAAAGTGAAAAGCTGTGATGAACCTCAGACTGGGAACAAGAGACAAGTAGAGGAATCAAGCTTCGATAATTTTTTCCTGGTTTGGTTGAAGTAAACCTGTACTATAAGTATACTAAATTGCTTCATCCACAATTTATCAGAAGAGAAATTTCCCAGAGGAACTGTATCTGAAAAGAAATGTTTGCAACATAGTGTCATGGAGACTAATACCGATTACTGGCTATCTCTTTCTGAAGGCTGTGGTTAATGTCACCATTTAACCTTAAACTTGCATTTAGAATCAGACAATAACTTCTTAACCCTTTTTTTTTTTTCCCCTGGTCTCCCTCTCTTCCCATTGCTGCAGTCCTACCAAAAGCATCAATTGCAGCACTAATTTAAATAATTTGCTACTTTTTGATAAGACATCTCCAGGATATCAGGAAAATTAAAGCTGTCAAAACCAGACACAATTAAAATTTGTAAAATTAATGGGCTGCAACATAGTAAGGGGTTTGCAGTAGGCAGTCCAGATGATCAGGTCAACAGGAGATACTATGAAAAGGGTCATGATGAATGGTGACAGGTAAACACCTCCATGCTGAAACGTGTATTTATTCAGAAAATAAGTACTACCATAATAAAGTTTAGTACATGAAATACAGTTACATTTAAGACATTTTATTGCTGTCACTATTGTGATGGTAAGGTCCGCTACTTGCATGTGGTAACATGAAATGCTAATAAGTGCTCACAATAGAAACATGGGCTATGGCTGTCGACCAAGCCTACCAATAGCTATCCTGATGCACTATAAAGTAAAAATGCAATCAGTCAATAATTTGAAATTTCATTAGAGGAAATAGCATGATACCATCAGAAGAGTGCTAGAGAGCCTCTGTTTCCTGTCAGATGTTTAGCTATCTTGCAATACAAGAACTAAAAAAATAGTTACCACTGAAGAAAAACTATGAAAGAGCATCAGTCTTGGCCCCCCAAAAGCGGTAGGTATGGTAGTAAGCATGTAAACAAGGAAAAGTAATCGATCTTAAGAGGGAATATACCATATGCCTCTTCTGCATAAAGAGTTGACCTCAGAGTTCTGTTAGCTACCACTTATTAGTACACTTAGAATGCAAATTTTAAAATCATACCCTGTTTTATCTTCTTTTGTAGTAGACATTTGAGCAAGTATCAGAGAAAACCAAACTGCAAATAGCCCATTATAAATTTTAAAATAATTTACTCAGATTTTGTCCATCCTATTTTTTTGAATTTTCTTTTTCCAAGTCCTAGAGAAAATAAGTTTACCATCTGGACTGTCTACAGAAATAGGAACTTTCTGAGTTTTAGCAAAAGCAACGTTTGATGTATTAAGTGACAAAGTATATTTCTACATGAAAAGTTCTCCTAAGACTCATGTTCAGCAAGAAAACAAGTTGTTCTGGCTTGTCTGATCATTTTTTAAACAAAATAAACTAATGTAGCTCAGCAATCTCAGACTGGGTCCTTGCTAAGATGATCTCTTAAATATCCACAACAAATAAATTAGTTACTGATGGAAAGGGAGTAGAATCATTCCTATTTAGAATCTTATGGCAAGCCTTTTCAAGGGTTCACATCAATACTAATTTCAGATCATCTTCTCACTTTTTTTTCCTCTGTTTCCTCCTCTTACAAAGATGAAAAATGACACTGAGAAATTTGACAGACATTATTGTGAAAGAGTCAGGGTCTGCATCATACTATTGGACAAACATAGGAAGTTCTATAAACATACAGAACAAATTATTTGAGCCAGTTCAGAGTCATCTTTGAAACAGAATCAATGGTATAATTTGCTAGCTCTGAGCCTATTATTAATCAATTTGTTTATTACTTGCTTTAGATCTCCAGTGAATGTCACTTTCAAAATACAAGCTGATCAGTCTATTGAAAGGTTATCATACTGATTTGTCTATGCTGTTCAGAAACAATTTCTAGGCAGGTATATGTAGCTAGTCTTTAGGGCTCTAAAAGCCCAGGGGTCTAGTCTTTCCAATTTTACAGGATTAAATGGAAAGCTCATAGTTGTTCAGCTTTCCTCAGATCTGGCAGACACTGCATTTTCCAAATTCTATATAGTTTTGAAATCCTTTGATTAATTTCACAACAGTTTTTTCCTACCATGTGATTTTTAACCTTTCTCAAATAAATAAAAGTCCAATGTTAAGTTAAATTGCAGGGACATTTTATTTGTTTATTTTAGATTTTCTAAATAAAAGATTTTGGATAATAATATTTCATAATTTTCTTTTGTATCATGATATGAGACTGAATAGATGTGTGAGATAAGAACATCAGTGAGGTATTTATATGTATTTCCTTATCCTACATATCCCTAAAAAATAAAAAACCCTCTGTTGTTGTTTTTCTTTTATTTTGAAAAAAATTTCCCTTTTATAGTCTACTCTGATCTGCACTTTTCCCTCTAACTCAAACTACCACATCACCACCTGTGATTAGATCCAAAGTAATGACCACTATGCCCAGCAAAATACATTTTCTCTTTTGAGAACTTATAATTGTGCCAACTATATAATATTTAACATAGTAGTGAAACACTCTTCAAAAAAAAGAGACTTTGTTTGGACAGAAATGCTTTACTAAACATACTAAAAGAGGAAAAATAAATTATTTTATAAATGTAATTGGATAATAAAACCTTGTTTCTATTTACAGAAGTAATCTTCAATATTTGCAAATCTAAAAGAGAAAATTTAACTGCATATTTGACAAATTAGCTTGTGTCTGTGATTCATTTATCTTTTCTGACTGGAGTTTCACTGGGGCAGAATAGTCCTATTTGGGCTACACAGTAAAGCAACATATTTACCTTAAATATGGTAGTTATTTTCCAGTCAGATATCAACTGCTCAGAGCTAATGTGGCTATGTATTGGAAAGGCTTTTAGAACTAATCTATCATTGTGTAATAAAGTTCAGGCTGTCTTTAATATATATTCTATATTTTTATGTATGTATACATAGTATGTATACATAGTATATGTATACATACACATATCTCTGTCTCTATATACTGGTATACCACTTATACTGTCCTTGGAGAACAATTGGTTGGTGAAGAGTTATAAAATTGACAAGATTGAGATATGTTTAAGAGGTTTCTATCTCCCAGAGTTTGGAATGCTCACCCTGCAGTACGGAGCTTGGGTACACTTGAATCTTAAAATGAAGTTTTGAGGGCTTCCCCTCACATATCTAAGGGTCCACTAAACCATGTCCCTATGTGCTGCATCTATATGTCGCTGAAATACTTAAAGGGATGGGGATTCAGCCACTTCCCTGGGCAGACTGTTCCAATGCTTGAAAACCATTTCCACTAAGAAATTTTTCCCAGTATATAACCTAAACCTTCACTTGAACTACTTGAGTACTTCTTTGTGAGAAGAGACTGACCCCCACTTTGCTACATCCTCAAGCTGGTAGCTGTAAAGAGTGATAAGGTCTCCCCTCAGCCTCCTTTTCTTCAGGCTTAACAACCACAGCTCCCTCAGCTGCTCTTCTTAAGACCTGTACCCCAGACCCTACACCAGCTCCTTTGCCCTACATGTTGTTAATGTTTAGAAAATTTATTTAATTGTTAGCATAGAATATTATTAACGATAATACTTTTAACCACGACTTTGTTGCCTAAAATCAGGAGAAAAAACTCACTAGGTTATTAGCATAGATAAGATATAGAACAGCTCTTTTAATGAAAGCCTTCTGGCTCACAGAGTACAACAGCGTGTGTGTTCACAAACACAGTTCTTGCACTTTTATATGTTTTACCAATTATCATATCTAATGGGAATATCCAATCCTAAGACCCCTTTTTCCCCAGTACCACCCTCAGAACTGCCCCACTGGAGTTATTCCGAGTATCTTGGGCCTTCTAGCTTGTGTCGTCTACCATATCTCTTTTTATTCCAGTCCAGGTGCACATCCCGAGGGAATGTTCTTGCTAAAAATCTATTGTTGGTGCCTTGTTTTTTCTCATTTTTTAGAACTCAGACATACACAAGTAGGTCATAATATTCCCTCCAACATTCACCACTTTGCCTTCAATGAAAATTATTTAATCCAGAATTATGCTACCTATTCACCAAAGTCCTTTTGAAGTTCTTCGCAATATCCTTGAGACCTGATTAACCCAAATATGCTTAGCTGTTGTTGCTAATTAAACCACCTCATTCTTCACCTTAGCTAAGTTACTAGGAAGGATATTCAACAATGCAAACATCCTACATGATAAGTTTGCACTTTCCCCTTTCATATACTTGAAAATAATAATTTGTATTCATTTAGATTTCTTTCTTATGCAAGACAAGGGATGTCTGCTCTGAATAGGTTTCAATTATATCAGAATTTAATCTTTTATTTTCTCTCTCACTTCATACAGTTGAGAATAGAATATATTGCAGCCTTGACAGAAATAAACAAAGACATGAATAGAAGGATAGCTGATGCTTGATGAAAAGTTTTCTTTTGTTTTCCATTTTTGTAAGAAGAATAAAAAAAAAGTAGATACGTTCATAAGATCACCCTGATAACAGTAAACAGAAGAAACAGAAATCTTTAATAGTGACATACCTACAGGGAAAAGAATTACCTGGATAAATAGGGATGATACGAGAGAGGTGTATTTAGCATCAGGAATGATAGTCAATTCTAGTGAAATAGCAACCAGAAAACCCTCTCTGCAACCAGGACATTATGATACATCAGTAAATATATTATGTACATATAATATTCATGCAGCAAGGATTTTAAGTCTGATGCCATATGAACCTTTACTGAAGAGAATTTTTAATTAAATTTTTATGTATTTAAAATGTGCATATGAGTAATTTGAAATTAGGTATATATATAAATATATATACATAAATTCAAACTTAGTTATTTGTGGGCTTCAATGTAATTTTAGGGTTAACTAGTTTTTAAAATAGACTAAAACCCTTGTAAGTCACCTTCCAGTTTATTTTTGGCTTTTAGCATACCCCTGCTGTTGTATTCCTCTTTCCATTACCTCTTCCTGACAAACTGTAGTTCATATCTTTTGGCCTACAACTTATGGCAGTGTCAATTTAGTGATAATAGCAATAATTATGCTTTTGCAATGTGAACAGAGATGTTCAACAGAAATAGGGTCAAAAAGAACAGAGACTGGAATGCACTATCCACAGTAGAAGAAACATAGTCTGTAGATGAAATCTTAAGTAAAACAGTATAAAGAAATGCTTTTCTAAAAGTGTTTTTCTTTTGGTTTTTGCTTGTTTATTTGTTCAGGTGTTTTTTTGTGGGTTTTTTTGGTTTTTTTTGGTTTTTGATTTTTTTTGTGGGATTCACTTGACTTTGGATAATAAATATTGATATCTGAGAAGTACCTAGAGCATCAGGATTATAAATGGGAATCAGTTTTTTGGTCAATGCAGACATCTAAATTGCATATGCCCACATTATAACAGATGTAGTCCGCATTTTTTTCTTCAGTTTGATCAACTCACTATGTCCAACTTCAGACTCCATGTCTCTTGACCTTACAAAGTTATGCATTCAGCTCTCTTCTCACATTCACCTCTGCTTGAACATTATCATTCCACTGCACTATGGTTTAAGACCCATTTAGAATCATACAAAAGATGATGATATTAGCAAGCGTTGGAGCTACACTGTTAAAAATGAAAGGTTTACTTTCTGTCAAAGACCATAATATTCCCACCTGTAATCTCTACTAAACTGAGCTGAGCGAAAAATTCACTTTGTTTTGCTGCAATATTCTGGCTTTCCAACCTGCAAAGTTTCCACCCAGAAACTATTTGACTTGGTGAGCTTTTACTGTATGTCAGTAAAATTTTCATGTGAATCCACAGATTTCTTATTTTTATGGTAGATATAGTATATATCTGTATGTCTATATACGTAGTTCAACTGAATTCAGTCATAAAACTCTCCCTAAATTGCAATGTGTGTGGACTCTATTGTGG
This sequence comes from Corapipo altera, assembly GCF_003945725.1. Classification (NCBI taxonomy): domain Eukaryota; kingdom Metazoa; phylum Chordata; class Aves; order Passeriformes; family Pipridae; genus Corapipo; species Corapipo altera. Next base: position 66,584,457 of record NW_020884872.1, read on the forward strand.
AACAGTTACTGTCTTTTCTAGAAGTATTAGCTTTTTTCTTTTTTTTTTTCTGAAAGATTTAATGCATTTGTGTATGAATGTTCAAATGTCTAATTTTTTGTACTAAAAGCTGCTTTTGTTTTGGTTGATTTCTGACAGTCAACCTGGCCGAGTTTTAAATTTTCAGTAGAGATATGTCATGGTTTAGGAATGCTACTCCCCAGTTTAGTTCTCCCACTGACACCCTCCAAACCACGCGGCTGCATGCTCACTCCCCCTCCCCCTGTGGTAGGATGGAGAGGAGAACTGGAGGCAGAAAAGGCAAAGAGCACAGGCTGAAGTAAGAGCAATTTACTGGAAACAGCAGTGAGATAAGAAAGCGAACAGTAACAGCAACACTGTTAGTAGCAAAAGTGTACAAAAGAGAGAATGGTTCAAATGCAAAACGCTCACTGAACCCGACCTGACATGGCCAAAGCCAGAAGCCACATTCCCTTACCACTCCCTCTGGCTCAGAACCGGCACCATGTTATCGTGACTGGAAAGAACCCCTTCTCCCCAGAAGAGAGTCCCTTTCCTCTGCCCCTAGAAATGAAGTGAGGTGGTATAGAAAAACCTTGGAGTCATAGCCATGTGCCCTGCCAGTTATTGCAAAAGGGCAATATTATCCTGTCCTGGTTAGAACCAGGACAGGATAATACACTTATTTTTTCTACCTGGCTAGTTACCCAGTGTGCCAGTTCAGTTTTCCAAAACTACCAGTTACCTTTCTGAGCTTCTTTAGAATATAACCCTTCTAAGTTGTACTCAGGACAGGTTACTCTGGCACACTTCTTAAACACCTGTAACATACTCTATATATGCCTCATCATTTTCATAATCTATCAAGCCACTTCTACACCACCGACAAAAAAAGAATGTTAGCCAAATCTGCACCTCCTCTCTTCTTATATTGCAGAAGAATTTTGTCTGCTGCAACAATGTTGTGTGTGGAGTTGAGGTCAGGAAAGATGTTTTTATTACTCAACTTCTAAAAAAAAGGTTTCCACCTCTCTTGAGATGATACTGTTAAATCTTGATCTTCTGTGAACATATTTTTAACAGAGAAAAGATTACTATCCATAGCACAGTAGTAATATTGTAATAGGCACTGTGACATAGGGCCTCTTTTATACAAGTTAATGAGCCCTAACCACTCCTATTATTTTATTCTGTAAACAAGGCAGCATAAAAGTACCAAACTAAAGAAGGCAAGGAATCAGAAAGAAAGAATTCTGAAGTGAGATAACTGAATTCATACTAAATAACAGTGTCCTAGCCCATTCAGCTGAAATGTGCTGATAATTGCACCAAGAATAACAATCATATCAATGCTTAACTTACTAAAATGGTTATTAGGTAATTCTTTCAAGCTCATAAGAAATATGGTCCTGCTTTCAGGTCTTAAAAATATTTTAAAATCTCCCAAATAGAGGGGACCTACTTGAGAGTAACACTGTGCCTGTCTAAGAATGAAAATAAAACTGTTTGTGAGGACAGATATCATACATTAGTATGAATTTTTTTTTTAAATTTTCTTCTGTATCCATTACTCCTAATTCTCACAACCCAAATTCAAATGATGCTTTTAATTAATTAATTTGTAGTTCTTGAATCTTTAGTGTATTAGTCATTACTCTAGGTCAGGTTCATTTCAGTATTTTCAAGCAATGAGAGCCGACACATGGATCCTCAATCTGAAGAAATCCCAAATGTTTTGATGGCTGGAGACTGGAATGTACTATCAAGAGAAATGTTAGTTGTAAACTACGTGCTGCTTGTATTCTTTTACAAAAAATCTTCAACATATACTGGAAGAATAAAACTACTTGTTTAAAGGGACATCTTTCTGATATATTGTATTATCATTTTGACTGATCTTTATTCTTCAGACTGCTTCAGTATCATTTATAATCTGCAATAATTTAATATAGATTCTAAATTAATAGAAAAATTTGACTTTAAATGTTATATTTTGTAATTTATTTTTTCATTTACAAACTATTATTTTTACATAATATTGATATATTTGTTATTTCATAGATTATGCAAAACCTATGTGGAAAGAAGCAGCAATATCAAATTACACATTTTCATCTTTCTGTTTTAGGTAGACAAAATGTTTGTGTTTATTCAAATGTTTATACTGTTAAAAATGTATAAATTTTTAGCAGTCCTTTACTAAGGAATTTTGTGATTTTTTGCTTTTTATTTTAATTCTAACCAGATTTATTATCAATAAATCAGCTGGTATGGAGGAATGTATTAGGCAGCAAACAACAAAAAAGTGAATATCAATGGAAATTATTTCTTTATTCCTTCTTTCCACTTACCATCATATTCTGAAGGCAGAAATAGTAAAAATAGTAGAAGTAGCAGATGTAGCAGAAATATCTTGGGTTGTCCAGAAGGAATAAGAAAGTGTGCTTTGATAGTAATATAACATTTCAGAATGTGTATGCTGCTCTTTTCAATTTGACTACATTTGAATTAATTTGTGGACTATCTCCCCAATGAGTACTTTAGCCTTCACTCTGACTTTCCATGAAAACTCATTTTTTCAGTGATATTTTTACCTTGAATATTGTATTTGGTTCACTTCTTTTTCAATTTAATTCAGTGGTAGTGGAGAAACACTATAGATGTCAATGCGAATGAGAATTTGGTTTTTTTTTTTTTATTTTTTATCCCACTCTCCCATGAACAAAAGAACAAGGTTCTGTTTCCTTACATGTAATTCAGGTTCCCTAGGGTGTCTAAGAAGACATTTGACACATAGTCATTTAGGTAACTGAATAGTTCTCCTGACTTTTCACTGACTTATATTGACATCCACCTTGTAAACAGTACTGAACACATCTATATTTATATACAGAGATAAAACCCCTCAAACAGACAGAAACAAACAACAACAACAACAACAAAAAAAACCCCACAAACAAAAGAACCATCATAAATCCTGTTAGTTTAAATCAGTGGAAAATCAATAAACCAAAAGATACAACTCCTTAAAATATTTCCTTACTGATTCACTGAACAGTTTCTTTCCTCCTGAATCTTTTTAACAAAATGTATACTATATAGAGTGTTTTTAGAGTCCAAATTAAAACAAACGAACAAAAAAAAAGCCCCCCAACAACTTCTGTCATCCATTTCCACAAACATTGCATTTACCCTGTGGGTGGAATCCCAGCACAGAGTACCATGACAGCTGGGTTCCAAGAGGAGCACTCTGGGCATGCTCTACCTTCACAGGAATTTTACTTCCTGCAGCTCCCCTCACTTCTTATCCTTTGGTTATCTTCATCAGAGTATCAAAGATGTTGCGTGTCCAGAGAAGGGCAATGAAGCTTCTCATAAACTTTGATTTCTTTTGGAAAGGTAGAAACAGTGTCAGTGCAAGTCTTCATGTCTCTTGGAATCAGGATTTGGTCACAAGGAATCATGAAGTGGATCTCAGATCAGTCTTGTTCCATAGTATAGAGTCATTGTGCTTTGGATGCATATCCTAGCCTTGAAAATGTACAGAGTATGAGATTTTTTGATGTAAATCACTGCCTGACCAAATTTAGACAAATTTTAACTGCTTCTCAGAAAGTGAGATTAAATATAAAGCAACATCAAAACTAAAATAATAAATTCAAGTCTTATATCTTTGTCTGCTTACGAGTGAGCATCAGCAGACCATATGATTCCCAGTCCTTCAAATCAAAACTATATGCAATTACAGACATGCCAAATAACTGTTTGGCAGCAAACACTGAATCAAATATGGAGATTCCCCAAATTCCTGGAATTTACTAGTTGACCAGCAGTTATAGAATAGAACATCTGATAGATTAATTTTAAAAGCATTCCACATGCAAATGGGATAATGATAAATCACACAAAGAAAGTAAGAAAATCCTGTCTTTGCAATAGTTCTTTTTCCACCTGTCTTTGGGTTTTCTCTGGTACTACCCACTTTTTTTTTTTAAATTCTGTTTCCTATGTAGAACAGTATAATCATATGGGGAACCACATCAGTGAGGAGCAAATATACCAGATATCTATTTCCTAGTTTCATATCTATAACTTCATATGTTATGCCTGATTAAGATAAGAGAGTGGAAGAAAGAAAGACAAAAAAAAAAAAAAAAAGGAAAAGAAAAAAGTGGAGAAGCTGAGAGAAAAGAACTTGGACTTACATGGGAAAAAAAGATCCTGGGCTTACAGGGAAAAAAATACAGAAATAAATTTCAGAAACTAGAAAAAAAAAAAGAGGAATTAACAGACAAAAAATAGAAAATATATTAATAATATTTAAATTAGTATAAAATGTTATCTATATATCAATTACTGAAAAAAATGTACTATTAATTTAAATTGTGATTACCACTCTGTAAGAGGTATAGATGGCACATCTTGTACTACAGTGACAGGTAATGGCTATAAATTTAAACATAAAAATTCATTCTGCCAAGCTTAAGTTACTCTGTAGTAGGGCAGTTGAAGGGTTTTTATATGAAATGGTCACCTCCATATTTAATGGCCACCACAGAACAATCGTATTGAATTTTTTTGACACCTTTTACCTCTCCACAAATTACCCACATCTTTGCAGTTTTCTATTCTTTGGGTCGGTGGATTGACTTGTGAGTGGAAACCAGCGATGTTTTATTGTTAGTATTAGAGATTTCACATCTTGGTCTTAGAAGAAAATACGCTTTTTGATGTATCTGCAATATGACCCATGTCTGGTGACCCATGATTCTCCAACTTTAATAGACTTGAATATGACTGTAATTCCAAGATGAGAAGTAGACTAGATCTACCCATGCAGAACTCCATGCTCTTTCCTTTAGGTTGATTCTGACAGTCTGGCTAGCGCATACAGATCTAGTTTATGTACTCTACAATAAAGTGCATTGCATAAAGTGGCTAGCACTCATGTTATATGCACACACAAAAGACTCCATTAAAGATAGGATAACAATATAAATAGACATACATGGATTAACCAGGGGAATGAAGGGTATCTAGAACCACACACCTTCCATCTCCTGCTCACAGGACTAGCAAGACCACTGCAAATGCCACAGCCTCTTTCCAGTTATTTAAGTACAAGTTCAGAGCCAGTGGAGAGAAAAGAAGCTGAAGAACAGGCATCTTTCCTGCTGAAATCCCATTTTTTTCCTTTTCCTGTTCCATGTCCTCACACTGGAGTTCCAAACTCCAATTTCATGTGAATAACTTGACTAAAAAAAAGAAAGACAAGTAAACTAGGTAAACTACCACAAGGAGTTCAGGGTGTTGAAAGTGAAGGGCAATTCCTCTTTAGAGACCAAAGACACTAATCAACTCAGTGAAAAAAATAATGAAAAGATGTTGCAGAGATGATTCCAGATGTGCCTGGGGAAACAATTGACTAAGAAAAACTATTTTAAATGCTCCACAAATGAAAAAGGAATGAAGAAGGTTAGTAGCAAGGAAAGCCATATCAGTTCTGCCTGTCTGGTTACTGTTTTCATTAATATTAGTGCATCTTTTTCTGTTGTTTTTGTTTGTTTATTTTTTTCCCTTTGATTAGTCTTTCTTTTCTTACTGTTTCTGTTTCTTGTGAGGATACTTGGTGAAAGTACACACATTCCACACTTCGCAGAACAAGGACTTAAGACTGGGGGGAAAAGGAGAGTAAGAAGAAGTCACAAAATAAAATAAAATGAGGGTAAAGTTGGTAATATGAAAAGCAGAGGAGAATAGAAAATAGGAGGGGGAAAAAAGAGTCAGGAAGAAGATGATGAGGAGAAGGGAAATTAAAAAAAACACCCAACCAAAACAAAACTGTGAAGGATTTTTTTTTATTCTTGTGGTCTGAGAGAGAAGAGATGTCTTTCCTTCCTTCCTACCTCCCTTCCCTCTCTCTCTTTCTTCGCTCACTTTCTTCTCTCTTCTCTGTCTTCCCTCTTTTCTCTCTCTTCCCCTTTTCACGCTTTCCTCTTCCACCTTCCTCTTTTTTTTCCTCCCTTCCATCCCTTCCTTCCTTCTTTGCTTACAGCAAAGAGTAAAACTTTAAAAAAAACGTTTCTTTAGAAGAACATAAATCAATGTGGTCTATACATTAATGATGTTCTGTGTAAACAGACACAGACATAAATGCATTTGCAAGGATATATTTTCTACCACAATGAGTCTGAATTTAAAGAAAGACAAAGATTATAAAAAAAAAATAGAGTTGCAGGGCAGTAGTCGCAAGTCAGAATATATGAGGGAAATAAAAGATGAGCAAATACAACAGTAATTTTCTATAATATATAATTTCCTTTACAATTAACTTTTCCCCTTTAAGAAAATACTTTTTTCAAATTTAGACTTAAATTTATGGCTGCAGGAATTAAAATTATTCCTTCCTATATAAGCATAACCTATAGCCAGAAAGGATCTGAAGATGTCTTTAGGAACCCATCTTACACCAAATAAGTCCAAGTACAACCAATCAAAAAGTTTCTTTAAGAATATTTTAAAAATAAGTGGTAAATATGAGACTATGATGCAATATATGAAATTATAGATGTCTACAGAGTGTGTTTGTTAAGCAGAAAGAATCAGCAGGACTTAGACATAGTTCAAGTATGAAAATTTAAAGAGAAGGCTGAGCTCAAGATGTATATAGACATTATGTACCATAGTTAAAATTAATCTCATTTTAAGCTAGGTAAACTAAACAGCTTTGGTTCCTTTCATCATGAACAGTCAAAATTAATATTTTGAGCCTTCGACCAAATCATGAGACCTAAGGAGATACAGTTTTCTTTCTGTCAGCATTCATCTAAAATCTTTTCAGTGCATTGGCCAACTCCAAACATGTAAAGGAGAGGTAAAAATCTCAGTATTCTTCTGAATTACATTCAGTGAAATTCTCAGCTGCACTGGGAAAAACTACATATGTTCCCACTGACAAAAAGACAGAATGAGAGCACAATCATCTGCTCTGTTTGGCAGCTAAGTTTTTGCCAGTCTTTACATCTGTACCAATTTACACCAACCAGTATTAGGACTGAACTATTTATATCAGTGACAGTATTTTGCCCAGCCAGGAGCAGTAATGACATTGCAATTATGATACTTCAAAAAATATGACATTAACACCAAGCATTTTAATGCTCTAAAACTTTATTATCAGTACTAGTATGACTAGTATGGAGGTGCAGACAAGTACAGAGCATAATGAGTTTCTCAAACTACATATATCCTACTAAGCAAGAGAGAGTTAAAGTAAAAAGTAACACTTCACTCTCAACCTCCCTGCCGCACTCTTATAATTCCTGTTACTTTTTCACTTGGTCCCTACACCAGCTTGTCCATTCCTTTTCTCAGAAACAATGTGTAAGCTTTATTCAGTGGATACTTTGCTTCACCTCCAAAGACAATTGTGATAAGACAACACTACTTTTAGCTTTCTTGAATGAATACCTCTATCTCTTATATGCTCTTATGTCACAGTAAGATGCAAGCAGCGCATACGTTCAGATTCATGATAAAAAAAAATAAAATAAGAATAGCCTTGGTGGGTTGCCATGCCGTGACACCTTTACACCTAACAGTGAAGCGAGGAAAGTGCAGAAAATAGTATCTTTACACAGCTACAGAAGCACCTCACAGAGCCTAGTGGAGATCCACAGCTAGGTGCTATGTAATATGGATTCTTCTCAAGAAGGAGCTGAAAGCTTTGTGGGTGAATTTCAGTGGACATTGCTATGTGAGTTTTTGGTCAAGGAAGCAGTATACCTGCTAACTTGTTCTCTCTTAACACATTCTCTCTTCTTGAGGAGGATAGAGGGTGTGCAGAGAAGAAAGAAGACAAAAAATTGTCCCTGTGATCTTTATTATGTTGTAAAAGGATCATATCTGCTCCTTCTCTGTCACCTAGTTGTAAGCTACCCAGTAAATCTCTGATTTCATTCAGTAATTGCACCACTAATTATATCTCTTGCTCTCCTCTTATGCATATAGAAACTTGGAGTTAGTCCAGAAGTTTCTCAAGGACAATGAGGAGCTCTTCCGGCTGGGTAATTGAAAGGAGACAGAAGCCAAAGTAAAACCATCATCCTGCTTTTCCATTCCCTGCTATTGAAGAAAGGATGATTGCCATTAGGCAGGGTCCTAAAGTACCTGCATGGAGCTGGATTTGTGTATGTGTGCGTGTGTGTGTGCGTGCCTATATTTTGATGAATGTTGAATGTAAATGCATTGAAAACTTTAAATACTTAAAGATTTTATAAAATAATTTGTTCTATGATTCTTAATTTGAGAAGGAGGTATCTATTTCAAAACCTTTGGGGTTTTGATCTATTTTTGCTAAGATATGAAAGGGTCAACAATTCTTCCCTCTCTCTCTTCCCGCCCACAAAGGGATAAGAAACAAAAGAAGCAAAAATCTTCTGAATTGTGATTGAAGATACAGAGCTAAGAAGACAGGTTTTGAAAAACATAAAAAACACATAGTAAGTCAAACCAGATAATTATGATAAAGATATTTAGTTTTATGCAGAATTGAAGCATGATAGAAAAAAACCATTCTTTCCAGAATGAAGATTGAAGTCCTGACTGAATTGCTGCATTTTCTCACCTGTAAAGGTTCACTTGCTTTTCAACTTTTATTATTTAGAATAAGAAGTGTGATGGTAGCATGTGATTCTGTGCCACTGGCATGCCACAGCAAGCAAACTTCAGACCAGCTGAATGTGTACTCACATTTGCTGTTTTCCATGAGACTCAGGACAGCCTTTTTCCCCCTTCTTACCATTTGCAAAGTCCTGTGTGAACCTCTTAAGGCTTATGATTGAGGAGTTTCTTTGAAAGCCCAACAGTCAGTGGCATGAGACTTACGGTCCTTTTCATTGTCTCTATTGCCTTCTACTCATTGGGAGGTTTGTATGCAGCTGTTCTTTGTGTTTTGGTTGTTTTGGGGGTTTTGTTTGTTTCATTGGTTTGTTAGTTGTTGGGTTTTTTTTACTTTCACTACCTTATATTTGTTTTTTATCTCAAGTAATCGTTAACCAAAATGTCTTTGGGTAACAAACCATATGACTTTACATTCCAAGTGTCTACATAACCTTCACATACCACAAAGGCTTATGGAAATTACCACTAAAATAACCAAAGTGGAATTAATCTTCCATTATTTTAGATATCTTCAAAGTTGTCTATAATGAAGCTGCTCAGTCTGGTACATTTATATTTGTTAAAGAGTAATAGATGCATCCTAACAAAAATCATAGAATCATAGAATGGGTAAGGTTAGAAAGGGATCACAGTGGGTTATCTGGTCCAACCTCCCTGCTCGAGTAGGGTCATCCTTGAGCATATTGAACAGGACTGGGTTCAGATGGTTCTTGAATATCTGTAAGACTCCAGCCCTGGAGCTGCAGGCTCATGGACTCAGCTAGGAGTTTTACTTTAAAATATAGATATAGGGTTCTTTAATACCTTGAGATAGCATCAAGAGAATAAGCCACGGACTTTTTCCCAAGGGGTTTCCTTATAATTGTAGGGAAGAAAATAAGGGAACTTTCCAAAGGTTCAAAAAGGGCACTACAGAAGCTAGACAAAATGTTCCACCACAATACCAACCCAGCACATATTAATCTAAAACACTTAAGTCAAAATCCAATAAAACCACAACACTTAAGTCAAAATCCAATCCATCCAGCTCCAAGTCACCCTAAGCATCAAGAAAGGAGCAGAGAAAGAGAAGCAGAGGGAGTAAAAAGAGAAGAGAAAGAGGGAGAGAGAGCTACCACTGAAACCTCGTAGAAGACCAGTTCTCACAAGTCCAAGTGACAGGGCTGTGACACGAGGCAAACACATGCCTTTGGTTTTATCTGCTCTGGTCCCTATGGCAAATCCCTCCAGGTAGGGTGTCTGACCCACCAGCCACTCTGGGGGTTCCAGGCCAGGGTGAGGGGCAGTGTCCTCACTGTCCTTGCCAATCTGAGCCTGGCTCAGGGGCTCCAGGAGGTGTGGTGTGTTATAGTTTTCCCGGGCAGTTTGTGACTGACAACTACTCTGGGGCTTCCCCATGTGGGCTCCAGGGGCCTGCCATGAGGGATACGATGCCACCCTACTTCTGTGAGGTTCGACTCATCCCTTCCCCCTACACACACACAGACACACACACACAGACACACACACACACACAGGCACACACACACACACACACACACACTCCCTGCAAGGTGGTTCTGACCCTATAAACACTGATCTGGTGTCTAAAACAAATATCTCCAGTTAGGGAGACTCCACAACTCTGGGAAATTTGTTCTAGAGTGTGGTCACTCATACAGTAAAGAAGTTCTTTCTCATAAAAAAGTATTTTGTTAGTTTTAAAAACATGTCTTAACCTGAGATTTTTATTAGTAATTATGTGTAAATCCTTGTGTAAATCTGGTGATTAAGCCAGAATGAGTAGATCTTTTCCTCTGTTTCTCTGATGTCAGGCAGATGCACCTATATTTATATTAATTTTTCTAAAGAAAGATGAAGAAATGCTTACAAAAACACTATAGTCACCATTAAGACTGGTTTTAGATGCTCTTCTAATAGGGAGATCATTTTCATCTTATTCCTGTCTTGGCTTTTTGCCTAGTGTTAACATAGTCCATTATTGAGTTGAAAAATACTTGGTTTAACTTATTTCAAAGAATCATAACCTTACATTTGCAATTCTACTAATCCGTTACTTGATTTTGTTGATTATAGGTCAAGGTTTATTTCATTTCTATATTTAGCATGAAATAAAAAAAAACAGAGGGTCCCCCTCAAACCTGTGTCAAACACTGGAAAATTTTGTCTTAGATTAAAAAAAAAAAAAATCAAAACAAAAAAATAGAACAAAGCAGGAAAAAAACCCAAAAAAACAAAAACAAGCTGAGGAAGGTTGAACCTCTACATAGATCAGCAACTTCTTCTGCACAAAAAAATTCAGTTCATAAATTCAAAATATCTGCATTTCTCCAATATCCCTGCCAAATATCTATTTCTATCCTCTTAAAATAACATAATTCTGCGAATCTACATTAAGTTCTCTGTTGCTTCACATATAAGAGTAAGAAACACTTCTTTCATCATTTGAATATTACTAGTTGGGGGTTTTCTGACTTTTAATGCCATGATACACAAGGAGCCCTTCATAATAAGCTTATAGCAACTACTGCAATAATTTCTGGTTTCATGGTTAAAAACACAACCACAGCATTTTATTCATTAAAGTAAAAATTGTAAGGAACTACATTTTAAAATATATTCTAAACGTATGTAATATTGATAAAACGAAAGTCATTGACTGGAGATAGAAGAGCAGATTTCTAACTTCAACATTCTACCTTAGGAGAAAGGATTTTAATAAACAACTAAAAATGCACTCTAAAATGACACCTTCATATACCACTTTATATACCATTTCAAGCAATATAAATATCTTAATTATCTTTGGTATCTCAATAGTTGAGTATATTGGGAAGTTATGCATATTTAAAAACCTGATAATTTAGGAAAATAAAGAAAGTTAAATTGGTATACAGGGTACACTACTTTTGACAATCCATTCTGCAATCTGTTTATCTGCTACTTGGTGAAATTCAAATAAAATCAACAAGAATTAAGTATATCCACTAATTCTCTCTTTGATAACAACCTATATTTCATTATCAGTCCTGAAGTCTGCAGAATGATTCCATTCACATGTGAACTATTGCTTTAGTTATACTGTGATCAGTTATCTATTCATGCTACTTAGCCTTCATTAGGATCTTCCTGGCTTTTGGTAGTTTATTTTTCTTGCAAAACTCAAATTTCATCTCAAAACATAAGCTCTTAATATCCAAATCCCTGTATGAAGGAGTTTTTGGGTTTTTTTGGGGTTTTTTTTTTAGAACCACACAATTTCAGAAAATATGCTACTGTTAACCTAAAAAAAAGTTATCTGAATCTGTTACACTTTATGCATGAGTTTTCTACTCAAAATGACCATCAGTAAATAGTACTGAGAACTGATCTGCGCATAAATATAAATCAGTATGAAAATCAATATATATCTACTGAACTGAAACAAACAATTTTATTGATTTACTGTTTGCACAGCTCCTATTTAGAAACTTTATTAAGGTTCTTAATCCAAAAAAAATTTTTTTTGCTTAAAAAAAACAAAGTAGTACTTAAAGGCTATTGCTATTTATATACTTCCATTAAGAAGGAAATGAGTGAAAATGTTTTCAATTGAAATGCTAATAGGAAGAAAAAAATCCTTAATTTTCCATGAAGTAAAAGTAATTTCTGCTTGTATTAAGTGTCTGTATGAAACATGGCATTTCACTTCAAGGTTTGTTATTTTTTTTAATTTTATATTTAATAAATCCGTATTTGACTCTCTTAGTAATCAACATGGCTTTCGGAGATAGTGTCAACTGTCATGAATACTTGTTACTTCTTTGCATCTCTCCAGGAAAAGCTTGCATGTATGGTGTATAACATAATATTGATTGGAATTAACATTACTAAGAACAGTGAAAAATTACTTTCTTACAGACTGAAAAGTTGACAGACAGTAGGATAAAATGGTCCAAGATATATGGGCAATGCAATTTATGACTCGATTTAAAGCAGAAGTAATTTTGGACTCTTGCAATTGACTTCAAATGGTTTTAGAAGAAGCCTTTATTAAAAGTTGAAACATTCTTTTTTAATCCAAATCCAAATTTGTTTTCAAATATTAAGCAAGAAATCCAAACTCTGCATGCTTTAATGACATGTGCATAGTATATATCTGTGTTTTAAGGTAGTTGAACACTGAGTATTGTTTTCATTCGTGAGAACGTGCCAAATCCTTTCTATCAGATTTATCTACCCACATTCAGAAGTTTCATACCATTGGAATCCTTTAGCATAAGCAAATTATCTTCATGGAGTTGACAGTATAGCAAAGAGCTGAGAAAGACCTTGTTCTCCTGGAAACAGTGTCTAGATGCCAGACCAAATACCTTGAATATTAGTATTTAGTAATCCAGCAATTGATTAGGTCCCTATGTTTCAGTTGTATAAAGTAGTCATTTTGGCAAAAACGATGAAATTTAAAAACCCAACAAAATCAGAAACAGAAGATTCACACTTTCCATTTTAAGTTCTGAAAAGACAGTGTATTTACCCAAAACATAAGAATTCAAACAGAGACAAGCTGAAAGCTTGTGAGCTGCCATTCACGTAAACAGCTTTCTGTATAGAAGATATATTTTGAAACATGGCAGGGCACCTGAAGAAAAAGACATTAATTCTGTGCAGTCAGTGAAGGTCTGAAGTTTTAAAAAACTAGGCTTGGTCCTGATATGTTGGAAAGTGTACGTGAAGAGGGGGAGAAAGGTGGTGAGATTAGTAAAGCAATCAAAGTGATAACTAGTGCGACAGACCAGCAACAAAAGAACATACAATTGTGCTTTGAGAGATTTGGTGTGGAAACGAAGAAATTTTAATGTAAATATGTGGGAAGCTTGGACAGTTCTCTCAAATATAATTGCTTTAAAAAAATGGTTTCCTCTTAAGGAAGTAATAAATTTCTGAATTAAAAAAAAACCCAACCAAAACAAAAAAAGACAACATAGTCTGAGGGATGGGTAAATCCTGAGTTTTGCAATGTCCTTTCTGACATATTTCTGATGCAAGATCAATGGGGTGGACATCAACTCATGTTGGAAAGCTACCAAGGGTTTCTAATTCTGAGAAAAAGAATCAGAGATCACTCTTCCTGTAGGTCATGGTTCAGGATATGTTTAGCATAACTGTTGCCTGAAGTGGAAAAAAAAATTGTCTGAGTCATATAGATGAAACAACAGGCTTGGTTTTATTCTCTCTAGTCTCACTTTATTGTACATTGGACTCATTGAAATTCACAATGTTCATCTGTTCATGCTTTCTGAAGATCTTAAAATAATTTTTGTTCTGGAACTGTATGGTTCTTCTTATAATGTGGAAAGTCACATAAATGATTATTCTTAAAAAATATATATTTTTAAAGAGTTATCACATCCAAGGTTGAGGTTAGGGTAAAACTAGGAATAGAGACATCAGTAAAAGGATAAAAAAGTAGACTTAAAAGAGTGGAAATTTAATAAATTTTCCTAATTTTAGTAATGTTCAATGATTGCAGTTCAACAATTGAAAAGCCACAAATCTTAACAATTGTATCTTTACGAGTCTGCAAGCAGAAGTCTCCTTTGTTTACTCTTGTAGGTTGATGATCTCAGTACAAATTCAAACTTCCAACTCATAAACAGGGAAGTAAATAGTCAAATATTGCAAATTTGCATTATACATCTTGTGCAGGGGAGCACCATGAAAAATACTTAATTTCTCTGACATCAGATATACATTTATCTGGCCTACTAAACATCAGTGACATTTTTTACCTAAGTCAGATGTTTAGGAACCTTAATTTCACTTTTTATAGTCTCTTGACTATATGCTAACAGAAGTACTCTTTATTAGAAGAAGACTCAGATGGCTGTCTCCATTCCAATGCAAGCCACTGATAAATATGCAATTTATGTTTAACATGTTGACTAAGGTTTCAAAGTACAGCGTTTGTCCCAGAACAAACCACATCATGGTGAAGGAAAACGGACAAGAATAAGACTAAATACTTGAGTAACTTTTAAGATCACCTTCAGCAGAAATCACTCAATTTCTCCCTGAAAAACTACACTTATATAGCTGACCTAATACTTGGAATCCCACTATGCAGTGAGAAAAATTTTACTAGCCTATTGAACAACTGTGTTGTTTTCACTAAGGGACATCTGTGCCTGACATCTTATCAACACCTTCATGTGTTATCTTTAACCCTGCACTGCTCTGTGTCTTTCCAATCATGAGTATAGCTACATTCTTCCTTGATAGGTGTACAAAATTAGGCTCAAAAAGCAAGACCAAATGATCCATGACCTGGATAGTTTTCCTTTGTGGTACAGAAAAAACCATCTTGCTGGGACCTTGGACCATGGTGCTTGGAGTGAGGGGCCTATGGATTTCAAAATATGCTGAATGAAATTTCTGACCTGGACAAGTTGTGCTTCACTTCTGTATCTTACAGATGTATCACATTGCTGTCAGCATAAACAAAATGATAAACAAGGTGAAAATTGGACAAAAACTATTTCATTCTCTGGTATTGTTTACAAAGTTTAATAACTGAAAGCAGGTTTTGAAAATCTCAGTCATCACAAAATGACTGCAGGTAATAGTTTCATGAGTACAGGTACGTAACATCTGACATATTTACTAGAGAAGCAACTGGAAAGACAGAAACTATTGAACAAGAAAATATTCTTCTCAATGTGGACTTCATACAATATTTTGAATATATATGGATGCTCCTCCTCAAAGACCAGAAGAAGTTTTTCCAGTGACTTTAAATGGTGAGGATTTCACTTCTGTCACAACCTTTTGTATAGGAGTTTCTCTAAATTACAAAGAGAGCAGTGAGCTTTTGGACAATAAGCTCCTAATTGATTGTATCAGTTCCTAACAAGTGTGTTAACTAGAAAAAGTAAATTAAACAAAATGAGTTCTAAAATAATTACATTGGTAACAATGAATTTGAGGCATATTTACAGAACATGAGCACCTCAGATACCGTTATGCACCCAGCTACTTAGTTACTTACAGAGCCTGCAACTCAAATGTAATTTTGAGTATTAGTGACATTCACTCTGTGACTCCCATTATAATATCAAAATTCCCAGGATACAGTGTCAGAAACCAGCAGACTTAGAAGTGAATTATATGCTACCTCTTCCTGGATTCAACCTGAATCATTCCTCATCATATTTAATTAATTATTTTCATTTTTTTAAATTATTTTTCATTAATTTTATTTTGAATTCTGTTAATCTGATACTGTAACATGTGAATGGCATTTTCTTTGCAGTTCTTTTATGGTAACAGTCAGGGAAATCCAGTCAGGGAAATCCAGCAGCAATCAGCACCTCCTGATCAACTTCCCCCAGTTTATATAATGGGAATGATGTTGTATGGTATGAAATATCCCTTTGACCTGTTCAGGTTAGCTGTCCTGGCTATGCTCTCTCCCTGTTTCTTGTGCACCTGCTCACTGACAGAGCATGGAAAATTGAAAATTCCTTGACTTAGTGTAAGCACTGCTCAGCAACATCTAAAAATCAGTGTGTTATCAATATTATCCTCATAATTAATCTAAAACATATCACTGCTACAGCTACTGAGAAGAAAATTG
Organism: Corapipo altera; assembly: GCF_003945725.1. Lineage (NCBI taxonomy): Eukaryota > Metazoa > Chordata > Aves > Passeriformes > Pipridae > Corapipo > Corapipo altera. The sequence goes on from NW_020884872.1 coordinate 66,600,754, forward strand.
AATATGTCACAGCTGGAACCAGGACAAAGTGAACAAGTATTATAAGATCTTACACCTCTATTCAGCCCTGCAAGCCACACTTGGAGTGCTGTTTCCAGTTCTGGGCTCCTCAGTACAAGAGACACGTGGACCTCCTGGAGCGGGTCCAGTGGAAGGCTATGGAGATGATTGAGGGACTGAAGTATCTCTTTTATGAGGAAAGGTTGAGGGAGCTGGGCCTGTTCGGGCTTGAGAAGAGATGACTGAAAGGGAATCTCATCACTGTCTCTAAGTATGTGAAGTGAAGGTGTCAAGAGAATGAAGCCAGGTTCTTCTTGCAGTGTCAGGCAAGAGGCAATGGGCAGAAATGGATGCACAGAAAGTTCCACCTGAATACAAGGAAGAACTTTGCTGTGAGGGTGACCAAGCACTGGAATAGATTGCCTAGAGAGGTTGTGGAGTCTCCCTTACTGGAGATACTCAAGAACCATCCAGATGCAATTCTGTACAATATACTCTAAGATGACTTGTCTTGAGCAGGGAGGCTGGACCAGATGATCCTCTATGGTCACTTCCAACCTTACTCATTCTGGGCTTTGTATTACTCATATGTACATGAGACTGTGTAATGTGCTCTATTATCACAAAAAAGCACTGTAATGCCTTATATAGCATGTTCAAATATTGATGCCGTGTAGTTGTATGCAATACCATCTATGTCCATGAATAATATGCAGAACATATACTGAACTTCTTATCTCTGTAAAAGATTTTAAAGAGTTCCAGCAGAAAAGATAAGTAAACACTTATTGTTTTTCAAATATTTGAAAACCAATGTTCAGACACTTGAAGTGATTTAATATAGTTTAAATATTGAACCAGAAGCCAATCTCAGAAGAGAAATGAAAATTATAAACTTTCAGACTTGCCTGGCATATAGTGTAGCATTTGCATTTATTTTGTTAAACTTTTAATAATCGAGAATAACATGCTCCTACAAATTTGGATTTTATAGCCTCCTAGGCACTGTTGTCATCTCTAATCTCATAATTCAGTTAAATTGTGATTCTCGCAGTATAAAGTTTTGGAGTTTGTCATTGCATTTATGAATAAAGCCCATGGATATTACTAAGAAAGCAAGGCTTTGTGGGGATCCACTGCTGAAGTGGATCCTTTTTACTAGAAAAGGAATCTTGACTAGATACTCTGAATGATAAATATAATAAGTAATGTTTAGTTAATTATTTATGACTCTAAAATTTTGTTTTCCTACTAAAATAACTAACATTAAGACCGAATATAAAGCCTTAAAAATTTGATGTCTTCTTACTCATGCCAATTTATATTTGTTACTTAATTACCCAGTCTCATTCCTAAAAATGAATACATTGCTATTGACTGTTAGCATTTACAAAAAAGCCTCACATATATATATAAATTAAATTATCTGGTTGGTTTTTGTTGGGTTTTTTTGCAACAGAGGTAAATATTTCCAGTTATTGAATAATAAATAATTCTATACCAAATTATTGAAAATCTGGAGACTAGAAAACAAAATAGAAAAAATAAATTGGCACTCCAATCATAATAATTCCTTCTTCTGATAATAATACAGGGCTACATCCAGCTGGGTTTCGAATATATCTAAGGAAGGATATTTTACAACTTTTCTGGGTAACCTACTCTAGTGTTTGACCATCTGCAAAACAGAAAAAAAAAATAAAAATCTTTATGTTCAGTGGAATTTCCTGTATTATAGTTTGTGCCCATTGCCTCTTGTCCTGTCATCTGACTACCACTGAAAAGAGTCTGGACTGAAATTTAATTACACCCATCAGGAATTTGCAAACATTGACAGGATGCCCTTGAGCCTTCTCTTCCAAAAAACGTTCTAGTCAGCCCCCAACTAATGGTGTGAGAGGTTATTCCTTCCAAAGTACAAGACTTTGCATTTTCCTTTGATTCCATTTTTTCAGCCTGTTGAGGTCCCTCTGGTGGCAATACAGCTGTCTGATATGTAACCCACTTCTCACTTTTTTATAACATCTGCAGATTTGTTAAGGGTATGCCAAGGTGTTTAATGAAAATGTTGAAAAGTGCTAGCTCCAGCATCAGCTCCTGAGGTACACCACTAGTGACTGAACTGCAACTGGACTTAGTGCTGCTGATCACAGCCCTTTGAGCTCATTAGTTCGGGCATTTTTTAGTCCATCTCACTGTCCACTTATCTAGTCCTTATTTCACCACTTCATCAATAAGGGTAGTAGGGAAGACAGCCTAAAACATTTCCTTGAATATTTCCCCAAATAAACAACATCCACTACTCTCCCCTCATCCACCAAGACAGTCATCATAAAAGGCTATCAGGTTGGCCACACACGATTTCCTTTTGCTAATACATGCTGACTACTCCAAATCAGCTTCTTGTCTTTCATGTGTCTGAAAATGCTACTGTCTATTCTGTAGTTCCTCTTTGTCCTTCCTGAGGAAAGACGTGTTATTTGCCTTCTTCTAATTTTGGGGAATCAATCCAGACCTCTGCGTTCTTTCAAACATAATCAAGAACCTCACAAAGACATTGGTCAGCTTCTTCTGCACTTGTTGGTGTACATTATGAAAATGCATGAAATTCTTTACAGACAATTTCAGTAAATGTTCCCTAACTTGATCTTTTTCCACCTTTAAGTAAGTCTTCCTTAGCTTAATTCAAGAAGAAGTAAGTCTTCCTTGCTTCAGACTTGTCCTTGGGCCTCGGGAACATCGGGTTGCTGGATGCAAGTCTAATAAAGAGTGATTTGAAGATGTTGAGCACTACAGTCTTTTCTGGTGTCTTTGTCCAGGTTGTCCGCCCAGTTCAGCAGCAGGCCTACTTTTTTCTTGGTTTTCCTTTTGCTGTAATTGTACCTATAGAAATTCTTCTTGTTCTTCAAATCCTTCAACAGTTGAAACTCCAGATAGATTTTGCAAACCACAGCCCTGCACACTTGGACACTGTCCAAAGATGAAAATATATGTACATATGCATACACATATATTCTTAAACTCTTCCGAACTTTTCTACTGGTAACTTTAAAAATTCATCTAATTATAGGAATGAGTTTTCCTCTTAGTGGATCACCTTTCTCTTACTGTCTGCACATATATATAACACACGTACACAGTCACCATGTTTTTCCAGACTCTTTCTGTAGATAATTTTTTTCTATTAAAGACTGATGGTAGCTGAATTCATCAATTATATTTGAGAAAGATATTTACTCAGAAATCTAGGTTAGGATTCAATCTGGTGATGATTCTAGATGTTAGAGGGATCACTTTTATTTAAACTTGAATCTTATTGTAGCTACAACTACTAGGCAAATGAATTTTCTTTTTTAGATGTTACACACAGCAAACCACCTTAAATTATTCAATAAATTGAACCAATGCAAACCTTTACACATTCTCTGTGCTTGAATTCAAACCATAAAACCAAAAGAGTTTATTAAACTGAAATGGAAAATGCCACCAACATTGCACGAAATTGTGGATGTGACTCTTACATCCTGAGAGAACTGCTCTGTGAGTGAAGCAGGCTTGGTTAGAGCTACGTCTCTTTGTGCCTTTACAAAACAATCCTAAGGATTTTTCTGATGGATTAAAGGGATTTCTAGATGACTGTGAGGTAATCCTATAAGACTAAACCACATGTAACATTGTCCTACAGGATTTGTGAAGGACTAAAATATTATACTGTAAGACCTGTAATGATTCCTTCAGAAATTCAAGTCTGAGTGAGTAGATATTATTTAGTAGAGTACAAGTTACAGGACATGAGGGAGAATATATATGTATATATTACTCCTCTAATGTCTATAATACCTCTGTTTTTTTTACTCACTCAAGAGTATTGTGTATTAAAGGCCAGTGTTAAGCATTTAACCCCTCAGAGAATTTTCTTGTTTTTGCTGTTAAAGTAAGGCAATTTTTATGGATAATACATGGAGCATAATTTTACTTTCTAACAAGCAGCTGAAACACTGTTTTCCATCTTCTATTCAAATGTAAATTTATCAAGAATTGTAGAATTAAATTAATTAAATATAATGAAATATATGTTTAGGTTTAGTTAGAAATATATGGGTTTAGAGAAGAAAATTTAAATTTTAAGCAAATTCTATATTACTTGAACATTTACTTAAATTGAGGTACCACAATAGTCCAAAGTAATTCATATATATGTAACAAAAACTCTACATTACAATACAAATAGCTATAGTTAGGGTTGTTAATTCTTATAGATATAAAAAGGGGGTTGGTTTGAAGTAATAAATATACCACTTGTTTAATTTGTTGACAAATCTCTATAATTCCTGCAGTAAGGGAAATCCATTTAGGATGAAATTTTCTCCCATGCTCAGAGACCTAATTTTACATGACTGTGAGAGTTCTCTGCATTTGGGGTAGATGGTTAAACCACCATTATAGGCAATGAAGGTATAGTCAGGACATCCCTGGAATCCAACGAGTTTTTAATTTTATACTATATTTAGTGAGATGAGCAGTTTTCTAGACTGTAAACAAATTTATTCACTGGGTTTATTGTTTAGACATTGTCATGTAAAGTAATTTGAAACACTTTCAGGAATCCAAGGCATTTTCAGAAGGATGATAGGACACAAGAAGATAATTTATCCTTCCACAGTGAAAACTATAGGCTGGGTAGAATATCTCAGGGCACGTCAAATGACAATTCAAGCATTTCTTTGGGTAACTAAATCTAGGCTTAAATCTCTGAAAATTTAGAAACTTCGCTCACTCATATATTCCTACTGAGAATATTGGTATCTGAAATACATGTAATACCTTGTAGAGGTCTAGCAACTGAGGTATCCACATGCAACTAGAAACATGTTTGTATATACATACATGATACGTGGGCAACCCATGTAATTCTGGACTGGTATCTGGAGAGCATGGAATCTCAAATTTCTCCTGTTTGTTCCTTTAGAAATGTCTCACTTCAACTAGCAAGTAGTCCTTGAGGTGTGTGTTTCAAAAGAGAAGCACATAAAACTGGAGTTTAATTCTAGTCTGAAGTGACGTGATTGTTCTTTTCCGATGGTATGGGTGACCATCTAATTTTTCTGAACATGGGGGACATTGCTCCTTAATCTTCTTTTAAGAAAATGCTTTTTTTTTTCTTTAACCATGGCATATATTTATATATCAGGTGTACATTTCTGCAACCCTCATGTACAAAAAATATTTTTAAGATTAAAAATATATGAAATAGTATATGTGCACAGTTTAAATTATGAGGGTACATGCTTTAAAAATAATTTAGTTAATAAATTTCAAATACTTTAGTTGATGTGTTACCCCTAACATCCTTGTATCTTAAAACTAAGGACCAGCTGCTTAGAAAAACACTGTTTGGACTAGATGCTTTATTGACTGGTTTCTGAGTTGAGATAAAAATGTTGATAAAGATTTGATAAAGCTTCTGTTTATGGAATTCCAAGCTCTGACAAAAATGACCAGCTTGTCTCTGTGTTTCAAAGCCCACTATGATGACAATAACAACAGAGCTTTTCCAGTAAAAGCTCTGGTGTTCATACATGGCAATAATTTATCTCTTTATCAATGAATGCATCTACAAATTATCTACCTTGCATGCCATTGTATAATCTTAATTGCAGGTAGAAGAACATATTCTTGTCATAATAAAGCTATATTGATAATTTTATTTTAGGTAGAAAATTCAATGAGAAAAATCTTCCTTTTAATGACCCAGTGGAATTGACCACAGGCTGAGATTTAATTCATAGTCATATTGTATTATATTACTCTAAAAAAGTTTAGCTAATTCAGTTAATTTAGTTAATTTAACCTTTATTTTGCTCTTGTAATTAATGAAAGAAATAGAGAATATGATTCTCCCAGGCAGATCTATATTCTAAGACAAAGAGCTTTCTTTAGAAAAGATCTTAATGGCAGTAGACCTCTGATCAGTTTGTATTTTGGGATAAGACTATTGCTACTTCCCTATCTCTCAGGTATATCTCAGAGTTTCATTCATTGATTCAAATAAAAGAAAGGTAAAGACACTTTGCTAAAAAAGATAATAAGTATACTACTTATTTCTTTGGTAGAAATCACAGAAGTAGGGCTACATTTATTTCTTTAAAAAATTACAGACAAGGGATTAATCTCTGGCCCTAAGAAAAACTAGCATGAGCTAGCTTCACATGCCTAAATTGGCTATTTGGAACAGTTTCTAGAAACACTATTAGTATCACTGGTTAGATATTTATGCAAACTAGTTGGTTTGGGCTAAAGCCATGTAAGCTTGTGAGGAAGAGTGAGAACAAATAAACAGCATGGATAATTACACACACATCATCAAAGCTTTACCTTGAATCCATTTTATCTACCAGGTTGTATGTAGTTATACATTATAAAAGTCCTGAAAAAAATAAAAAGAAGAAAAGGATCACTGATTTTTCTATTCTTATTTATTTCATATTCATGTGAAAAAGCTATAAACTGATCCAAGGAATTAATTACATTCTGAAGTGTAAACCACAGAAAGCAGAAGAGATCACTTGGCAGTGTTGTTACAGGGAAGAATCAGGCAAGAATGGTTCACTTGTGTGTGCTGGTTTTGGCTAACGTAGTTAATATTCTTCATAGTAGCTTCTATGGGGCAATATTTTTGATTTTTCACCAAAAACATGTTGGTAACACACTGATGTTTTACTTACTGCTGAATAGTGTTTTACACAGTGTCAAGACTTTTTCTATTACTCATGCTGATCCACCAGCGCAGAGGCCCGGGGTGCACAAGAAGCTGGGAGAGGACATAGCTGGGACAACTGATCCCAACTGATTAAAGGGGTATTCCATACCATATGACACCATGATCATCAATAAAATCTTAGAAAAAGGAGGAGGAAAGCAGAAAAATTTAGAGTGATGTCACTTGACTTCTCAAGTAACTTTTATCCATGACGGACCCCTACTTTCCTGGGAACGTTTGATATCTACCTAACAATTGGAAGTGTTGAATGAGTTCCTTATTTTCTTTGCATGTACATGCAGCTTTTGCTCCACCTATTAAATGGTCTTTATCTCAATCTATGATTCTCTTCCCTTTCCCCCTACGAGGGGCTGAGCTGCCTGCCAGGATTAAACAACAACACTGTGATATGAGAAACTAATCTGAAACCAAATGAAAGTTTTTCAGGAAGTATTATCTGAACAGGATTTTCAGAGTTTAAAAAGGACCTGAAATTATTATATCAACATAAGATAACTTCCAGAAAGGTAAAGAATGTTTCAATATTTCATGCCAGTTCCTATGGTGGTGTAAATTAGAAGTGTTTGATTTACTTCAGTACAGACATGCCAATTTGCATTAGATGATTTTTTTCTTTCTGCTCTGAACTGAGACTGTTATATAAAGAAGTTGTCTTGTCAATTTTATTTGCTGCATAATTGACTTTTAGATGTATAAATAAATGTATGTATGTTTTTTTGGCTCTTTATGATTTATTTGGAATAAAATATTCCCAGTCTGAAAATTGCTGACAAACTTGAACAGATTGTCTCTGACCTTGTCTGCTCATGCAGCACAATTAATTTTGGCAGGTTTTTCTATGTGATGGACCATTACACTCTCCTTGTTTATACACAGTTAGAATGTGTGTACTAATGTTGACTTTGAAAAAAAATTTTACCTGCTTTTTTGTTGCAACTTTAATAACAGTTTAATCTCTTTCTGAAGTACTAGTAAATAGTTCTGCTAAGGCTTCATTATCCAGATGAACAGATGTTTTTCTTTCCAAATTTGGGAATGGATTAAGTCATATGGACTTAATTTTAAATTATTGGCTGTAATCCCTTGTAATTTTAACGTTAGCAACTAGGCCTGGTCTGTGTAATGGCTAAGACACTTCATTTTGACTTTATGCTCATTTAGTGTCATTAAGCTACTTTTGGGCGCCTACAGAACAGGTTTCTAAATCTGAGGTATGCATCCTTGACTTTATTCAAGTTTAAGGAGGAAGAATGGCACTTATAAGGAGTAGTATGTCCATATAATTGGATGTCTATAGTAATGTGACATAAATTAATCCTGAAAAATGCATCTTTCCTTCCTTCAACTGCACAGAGAGTTTAGGATGATTACATTCTAATTGTTTACATTTGGTTTATAAATTCTGTTCTGCTTCTTTTTTTGTGTCATACATCCTGGGCTCTCTACAGTTTCTTTAAAATTTTAAATCAAGCATTTCAAAGGCTTTTTTCCTGTTATTACTTTATTTTTTTATTTTGTGGGCAGTTGCATAATAGTCTTGTTTTCTTATTAGATACAGTCTTTTTCTCCTTAAAAGTTTCATTTTTCCTCGGAGTGGAGGTTATTGTTCCAACAAATATTACTCCTGTGAAATTTATAAGAAAGTAGATGGTAACAAAATACATGCTTCTCTTACTTTTAGAGCTATGCAAAATCACTCAATATTCCTGCATGCCCTCATCTCCCCGATATATATTCAAGAACACAATTATTCTCTTACTGACACTTGCTTCTTCATCACCAATTAGATTACTCACTTAAAAAGATGATAAAATACTTTATGGATGTCTATGTAGTTACTGTACCTTTTTTTTTCTTTTTCTTTTTTTTTTCTTCTATATATTCTTCCTTAGTCTTTGGCTATGCTGCATCTATGCTTGAAATCAGCTAGTTCTTCTGCAAAAATAGTCTAAATTTGTGACCTGAGACTATTTCAATGGGAACCTTTAATACTTTGTTTTGTAAAAGTACTAGGGAACTTATGTGGACGTATCATTCTGGCAGCATAGATTGGTGCTGGGAGTTCTTTCTCTTGGGGTCAATATTGAATATATTTGCCAGAAGTCTTTCTGGTCGCAAGGTCATGTTGTATACATTACAGTGTTACTACCTTTAAGATTCCACATTATTTATCAACTTCTTCCTCTGTGATAAATTTTCTTCTCCTTTTTTTTTTTTAGTTTCTTGGACTGTTATTTACAGAAGAATCTGTTGTCCAGGTCTTCATAGTTATCTTATCCTAGGATTAAATGAGGAGATCTAGCAAGGTTGTACTTTTGCATATGCAGTATGCTCTTTGTAATACAGGTGGATCTATACCTTTTCCCACAATTATATGAAACTGATTTAGTTTCTGGCTATAGCTACTAATTTTTTGTTCCCTCTTATAGATATTTCTTCTTGCTGTTGATTGTCCAGTTTCTTCATTATCAATCACAATCCTTTTTAGGATTTCATTTTTATGTAACTTTTTTCATAGTTTATTATTTACTTTTCTCTTGCCTTACGTATTTGTTGTGGGTGGGAGTGGAATGCTTAGACAAAGTTATTAAAAAGTAAAACCTTGCTGGTGATTCTCAAAATACAGAAAGGACCCCCTTGGTTTCTAAACTCCTTCTCAGAGAAGGGTTTAGGTGCTGCTGAATTCAATCTTAGCCTCAGACTGTGTTAACAGTTTAAATTTAAAGGAGTTATAGAGGTGTGATTGAACCACTTTTGTCCCATAGGTTTTAATGATTAGCAAAATAAGAATATTTATATAAAATTAATAATTTATTTTATACAAATGATCAGACAAAAGATCTTAGAACTATTTACTACACAATATAAACATTAAATATCTACTAGTAGAATATAATATAGCATAAAGATGTATAGTGCACTGTAACAAAGTATTATTGAAGCAGTTATATTAAAGCTAGCAAAAAGAAATAATTATGAAGTAGAGATCTGATGTAACTTACCAATACCAATGCTCATGAGGAGCTCTCTTTCCCTCAGCCTTCAGGAGTATCCTTGGAGGGCGCCCCCAGCAAAGAGAGGAATCTCCACACATACATGCCAAGAAGGGCTATGTTAGATGAACCTGACTGCGTGAGAGGGGACTGGACTTTTATAGTATAAAGTGATTGACTGCTAGTACAAATTTACAGGCCAGCTATCAGCTTATCTGTCAAATCAGACTTCAGAAAGAAGGGTGTGTATCGGAAGTCTGGTGAATTAAAATGGTTGTAGCGTAATTAACACCAAGAAAACAGTCTGACTCCAGCAGTTGATTCTGCATGATAGTTTGCATGATAACTTGATTTGATTTTGGGTTTTATCAGAGTGGGTCTATCCGACCACAGTATTTTTCATAGTAATTTGTCTGATTTTCTCTGCTTTTTCTTTCAAGGTATTGAAATCTCATTTTCTTACTCTGATCACACAAATTTATAATTTCTCAAATATTCCAAGGACACTACCTTTCTTTGTGATATTACTAACTTTTATACAAGAGTCATTGTTCTAATGCTTCATTAATCAACTGATGCTGGGGTTTTGCCATTTGGTGATGAGATACTTCATTTGAATTTTTTTTCTTCTTTCTTTGGTTGTTTAAGGTTTTTTTTTCCTTGTCAAGGGTGAAGTTTAAAGAAATAGTAGTTTTCAGGGTACAAGTGGGTGAAACATGTAGGAAATTCACAATAATATTCTACAGTAACAAGTTTTTAAGCATCCTTGACCATGATTCTCCTACTTATACCTTGTATAACCATGTATAGATAAACAAAATGAAAAACGAACTCAGGTCAACTCTTCACTAAACTGAGAAACATATTTATTATACCCTTAATTCACTGCTGAAAGAAAATCTGAAACTCCAAAGAACTAAAAGAATTATGCTCCACAAAATTTTAGATGGCTTTGTAGGCATTTGACTTCCTTCTATGAAAAGTATGGGTTTCCTCTAACATCCTTCACAATTATGTTAGATAAATCACAAAATTTATTTTGTTTTCTTTAAAAACACAAAGTAACCAAGTCAAAAAACACAATGATTGGACAGATGCTTGCTTTAATACAGAGAGAGAGAGACTCTGCTAACTCACACATTTGTGGAAGACTGTATGTTAATTGGTATGAAAGTAATGGTAGAATAGAACAGGAAAAGAAAAGGTGTTTTTTTTTTAATCTTTATCGCTGCACCTTAATGTATTTATATGTTGCATAGACAATGATAGGATTTTGAAGATTACTCACACTAAAAGACACAATTCTAGTTTCACGGATCTTCTGTATTTCTGACACATTCAGAGGCAGTGAAAACAAGATAAATACACAGTGCTACCAGATTGTAACTTAAAGAAATATGATTTTCAGCAATTTAGGCCCCTTATTTCTACTGGAGACATGACTGTCCTTTCGAAGCCTGCCATAAAACTGATAATTGGTATGAAGTCTTTTTTTCCCTGATTTTCAAGTTCTTTTAAGTCTTCTTAAGGGAATGAAATAAAGAAAAGTAATTTTAACACAGCATATATTCTAATTATGACTATAAAATTTTGAAAAAATCTCACATTTTCTGGTCTAATAAAGCTCTGCTTCAGTATAGACAGTTTATGCAGGGCTCCTTCTCCTCTTGCCTGTCCTCTGTAGTTAGATAAATTTAACACATCTATGCCGAGATGTCTAAAAGTTACACATCTAACTTTTCTAGCCTGGTCATCTTTTGTCACAGTTAACAGAAAGTTAGGCATAACATGAGCACAAATTATCTCACCCTGAAACAAGTACCCAAGACAAATCAGTTAGAAGTGCTTGGCAGTATTATTTCTTCTACCATAGCCATAAACTTGGCTTACTAGTTGAAGACACCAGATATCTGCAGTGAGCTATGTTCCACTTAGAATACTATATTACCTGGAAAACCTATAAGTTTTCATTGTTGGAAGACGTAATTTATCTGCATAGAACATCTGGTTCCTTCTTTGATAGGTGAGTCTCAGTACCCTAAGGCAAAATGGTAAATCTTTGCATGGTATGAAGATGTTCTAAAACAAATAATACATGAATAAGTTTGTACTATCGTGTTCACAATATTAAATTCAAGGAATTTCAACAGTAAAATCAAAACATGGAATGAAGAAATTAATCTAGCAAGAGGTTGTGAATTACTTGCTTGTCCACTGTCTCTCTTGAAAACACCTGTATTCTATTACGCTCAGAGTTCATATATTACTTATTTATTTCTGGAGTACCTATGACATCTCAGTGACTACAGTACTAAGACTTTGGATTTTTGCTCACACCCCGCTTGATTTGACACATTCTTAAAGTTTCTTTTTTTCCCTTTCTTATCTTGAAGTTTCTACTCACCATATTATATGTCTGGCTTTTATAACCTTCTACTCCTCCTCAGGCCTGTTGGTCCAGAACCTCAGTACTTCTACTGTTTCCCCTTTTATTATTCTGTCTTTTCCCTTGTAGGATTCGATTGGAACTATAATTACAGATATAAATCTGCCAAGGTCCTTCTATTCACGTTCTCCTTTTCATTATGCCTACACTATGTCCAAGTCTAATAACTTCCTGCATAAGTCAGTTCTGTGCTCACAGGTTGTCCTGGTTTTGGCCAAGGACAGGGTTAATTTTTTGCAGTAGATGAGAGGGGGCATGGCTGAAGGGACATGGTCAGAACTGAGGGTTTATTATTATTATTATTATTACCTCATGTCATTGCTGGGGGATGGGGGGTGGGGGGAGGGGGAGGAGATTCTGGCTTCCAAGAAGAAAGGCATGGCTTCCTGTTGGGAGCAAGTGTGATGGAGCTGGAGCGGTCAGGGTGGGGTGCCACTGGCTACAGTCACATTGTGTTGGGTTGAGCTAGGTGAGAATTTTGCATGTAGATAACCCTCTCTTTTGTACCCTTTTGTTATTAATATTGTTGCTGTTACTGTTTATTTTCTTATCTAATTTCTGTTTCCAGTAAATTTTTCTTATCTCAACCCATGATCTTTGCCTGTTAGGCATCCAATTCTCCTCTCTGGCCATCACTGGGGACTGGGGGTGGCAGAGGGGAGGAGGGAGTTGAGAGAGCTGGGACTGTTCAGCCTGGAGAAGAAAAGTATCTTGAAATTCCAGGTGAACACAAGAAAATGTTTTTGTGCTGTGACGGTGGTCAAACACTGGAGCAGATTGCCAAAGTACTTGTATATGCCCTTGGGGATTTTCAAAACTTGAATGGACATGATCCTGAGGAACCTTCTCCACCTGTCTGTGCTCTGCACTTAGGCACTGGACTAGATGATCTCCAGAGATGCCTTTCAAATTCAACTGTTCTCTGGTTCTGTAATTACATTAGAAATGTAACATTCACTTTTTTACTGTTAGGCATGCAAACACCTTATCTAAGTTCTATACCTTCTGATAGAAGTCCAATAAATCCAGAAGTCCAGTAGCAATGACTTACATTCTTCTTCACAGCATGTTTTTTACACTTTATGAGCAGCAGCAGAAAAAGGTAGAAAGACACTCACAGTTTCTGCTGCTGTAGCAATAGTTCAGGCAACTACAAAGATAGAAATTCACAGTTTTTGCTGTACAGAAAATGACAAAGAAACTTTGATGGTAACTTTTAGGGTGAATAGAATTCTTGTCTTGACAGAAATAACTTTTTATCTGTCTTAAAGGAGATTTCTGGTTATGGTCTTTATCATGAATCAACAATTACTAGTCAATTGCTATCCAGATTTTTTCAAGTGCATGAAGTAATTATTTTGCTAAAGCTTCATTCATGTGTTTCTTATACAAGTGGGAAATATTACTTTTAAGTGACCTTGTGCAGAATTTAAAGTTGTGAAATTTGATACTAGTTTAGAAATATGAAGCAGGCCTGAAAAAATACACTGACCCTTTTCTCCTCCTCTGAGTAGAAATACCAATTACATAGGAAGCAAGAGTACATTTCAAATGTATGGAAACAGGATTTTTAACTGGAGACTTCCTGTTATTTTTCTTTGTATATTATATGTATTGTGAGCAATCTTATTACAGTCTCTCTTTTAATACATGTATGTATGCATATATACTTATAAATAACTCCAACACAGATCCTTAACAAGAAAGGGAGATTTTTTTTTTTTGCATATAATAAAATTAAAAGCAATTCCTGTCTAAAATTTGTGAAGTAAATAATTTAAAGTAGTAAATATTTTCAATTATTAAAGCTTACAAGCTACAAAAAATATCCATATCTGCTGTAAAAATAAATTCATTGCAAGAGAACAGCTTACAATGACAACTTCACTTTCAGTGTTTTTCTCAAGAAACCTAGTAATTTCGCAAGTTTCTGTAATTGTTCATAACTTATCTTAAATAAGCCTGCACAATAATATAGTACTCTTAATGGGAATGCTTTAAAAAACCCTTGGAAAATGCTGAAAAACATTTCAACACAGTGTAAAATTCTGTGGTTTTTCTAGTCGATCAGCTCTCCAGAATACTTAGGAATATCTGAAGCAAGTTAGAAGAAGAACAAAAAAGCAAGTAGCTTTGTCTATTTTCAATTACCATTTTTTCTGATATGATTTTCCCCATATACTTCTGCAAAGATGGTTTAAAATTACTACTGTAACAAAGAGATAATACAAACTGTTGTTGTAGCTTTTCCAGGTCTACCAAGAGCATTTTTTATGGGGCTCTGTGTTTGAAGATTCTGATTAATCTAAGTGACATTTTAACATCTGCAGAATTACTTCATCATTCTTCAAACCTGTCAATGAGCAACCAGTTTTAGATCAGAAGTCACTATTAATTATTAATCCTTGGAATTTTATTTCAAGTTTGGACCTCTGCTGGGGCAGAGAACATGACTGGGGGCTGCTGTTATTATTAGACATCGAAATAATTTCCCTTTTTTTTCATTGGTTGGTTGGTTATTTTTTGCTTATTTGTTGTTGGTGGTTGGTGGACTGGTTTTGACACAGTACAGTTCTCTTCATATGAGTCAGGTTCTGAGTCTGATTTTTGAACTCAGTTTTAATTTGAGGGAATTTTGCTACACAGGGCTATCTTTATTATTCCTTAGTGACTACTGGTATTTATTAGATTAACAAGTGTAGACTTCAGTTGTTATTGTTCTTATTCCTCTTCAGTAATTATCCTGGTATAGAGATTTTAAGTTCTTTAGGAAAGCTTGATTTCATTAAATTAAGTAATCCAGACATATGTTTAATACATTTTCTGTGCTATTTTAAAGTTCATTAATATTTGTGGAGATTTAAAATAAAAAAATATTTTTCCAGCTTTACTTGGATGAAGGACTCAGACAAAAGTCATATTCCAATCACTCCTATATCCTTCACAATATTAGCTATCAAGCTTTTTTTATGTCTTGAGTATTTTCAACTTTCTTATTCCAGAGACTCAACCATCAGTGTTTCTTGCTTGCAACTGCCTTTTTAGTTCTTCAGGCAGCTAAGCTCCAAGTAAGGGGTTGGTAACTGTTACTCTAGAGCAATTTAACTCAGAATGTCTTTGGCACTTGCTCTATCTCTAATTAGGAGTTGTTTTAAAATTATAAATATACCCAGAGATGAAGATACTGGTACATGTTTTAATTAATGTAAAATAAATAATTTATTTAAAAAAAAAATGTAGGAACATGATTTGATGTTCTTTTCTTAGAAATAAAATAATCCATGCATCATATCAGATTTACATCATATTTTAGGAATAAAATAATCCATGCATCATATCAGATTTACAAGTCTGAAATGGACTTCTAATTCATTATTTTTTAAAGTCTAGTTAGGC
The DNA here is from genome assembly GCF_003945725.1 of Corapipo altera. Taxonomy (NCBI): domain Eukaryota; kingdom Metazoa; phylum Chordata; class Aves; order Passeriformes; family Pipridae; genus Corapipo; species Corapipo altera. Next base: position 66,616,370 of record NW_020884872.1, read on the forward strand.
ATTCTGTAGAGTTCAAAAAGAAACATATAGGGAACTGTACTGTAGACATGATTCATTATCTTGATGTTTTCTAGTTGCTTTTTCAAAAAAAGCCCTTCATTGTCATTCTTTGTTAGTCTGAGTATGTTTTATGCGCACAGAAATCAATACCCTCCTGAGAATTTTATCAAAATGCAGATATAGGTCCACATCTGGCCTCAGACTCGTGTGAGCAACTTTCTGTGACACAGACAGACAACTTTGAAGACAAGGAGCCAGACCAGACTTGGAGCCAGGGCCTCTCAGCCAAATACCTGACAATCTGCATAACACCTGGAAATGAAAAATGGGGTACAAGCATATGATAAATAGCAGTGAAGCTGAAAGTACATGGTTGAGTTCAAATGGTGTAATGGTTTTATCCCATCCAGCAACTAAATACCACATGGTCACTTGCTCACTTCACTCACAGTGGGATGGGGAAGAGAACTGGAAGATTAGAAGTGAGAAAACTCTTGGGTTGAGATATAGACCTTTTAATAAGTAAAGCAAAAGCCTCATGTACAAGCAACACAAAACAAGGAATTCATTCACTACTTCCCATGGGTAGATGAGTGTTCAGCCATCTCCAGGAAAGCAGGGCTCCATCACACATAATGGTGACTTGGGAAGACCAATCCATTGCTCTAAATTTTCCTGCCTTCCTTCTTCTTTCTCCATGCTTTTATCGCTGAACATGACACCATAAGACATGGGATATCCTTTTGGTCACTTGGAGTCAGTTGTACTGGCTATGTCCCCTCCCAACTCCTTGTGCATACCCAGCCTCCTTGCTTTTACAGAGGTCATGAAAGATAGGAGTGGCGGGGCATGGGGTTTTTTTGTGGAGTTACTGGGCACTAAAGACAGCTCAAGTCATGTCACTGCTATGTAAGGGTTGTCCTCCTCTGGTTTGTGACTCCTGATATAGCAATTTCTGTAACATGCAACTCAAATAATGGTTTACAATAGTTTAAAGATATAGCCATCATCATCTTCACTCTGGTCACTTTGGCTTAGTTTTAATTAGAATTACAGGGCAAGGTCCCTGAAGGATGCTTAAAGGCATAAAATCACTCAACTAATTTATGAGGATATCATAGAGAAAAAACCCGCTAGCTGCAACTAACTAACTAACCAGAGGATAAATGCTGCAATTCTAATTTACCGGCTGTAGGAAAACTTCAGTAGATGAGCTAGTATTTCTCCATCCTGCATAATATTTTCTTAAAAATGAATATAGTACTGTGATGATTTATCACACTCAAGAGTGTTTTCATAGATAAACATCAATATTTATTCTTGTTGAACCTGTACTAAATTTTCAAGTGCTTTATATGGAAGAATAAAAATCCTAGATGATGTCTTAGTTATTTATAGTTAAAGACAAAACTACTAGTACTTCAAAACAAAAAATATGGCTTTGGTCAGCCCATAGGGGAATATTTAACATAAAGATTACCACAGCCCTACTCAAATTAGCAAGAATTTTTCCAGTGACTATACTATACTAGGATATTATTCCATAAACAGCAATTATTTATATAGACTTTTATAAGAAATATAGTGCCACCGTAGGGTGGTATTATTACTTTAACAGCATCAATCCTGTGATTCACAGGACACTTCTTTGTCCTGTTAAACAGAGAATGTATATGTCAAAGTGGAACCAGGAAAGTCCTTTGTTTAAGGAAAATTTGACATTGCCAAACCTGATGTTACAGTTCCAAATGCAACTAGAAGCCTGTCAGCTAGTTCAGACGGATCATGAACCTGAAGGTAACCTTTTAATTCAGACTGCTCTAGTGCAATACTCAAGCTCTTAAGACAGCAGCAGAATCAGGAAATTTCTTACACTAAAATTGCTTTTAAATTTTGCTCTTTCTACGATGAAATCTTTGTTCTGGAAAAAATGACATAATTCTAACATTTCTTCATAACTGAAAGACACATATTGATACACACACATATACAAAATCATACATATACAGGAACACACACAGAAACATATATATGCATTGGGATAGGTAAAAGGGGTTTGTCTTTAGGAAAAGATGAATTGAAATTCTAGAGAACTGTATCATTTTTGGTTACACTGGAAGCAATATCTACCTTCTTCTAATAAACATTAAGCTAGAATTCCTGCTTTTCCAGTCTGTAAGACCAAACTGTAAAATGCGTGAGATAGGAGCCTTGCTAAACCAACAGGGTATGATAATTACATTGAAGTGTGCTTTGAGAGGTACTACTGCCCCAAAGTTCTTAACTGTATAAAACATTGTTAATGTATTTTTAGATTATAGTGCTTGTGTCTTTGCAAAGGATTCCACGTGTTAATGATAAGTATAAAGCCAGAGCATTCTGAAATGTGGATGCTTGACTCACACTGATAAATCTTTAAAAGCCATTTTAGTAGAGCACTGAATATCAGGACCTATTTGCAAACAGAACAATAGGGTAAGAGAAGATTGACCACAGAGAATGTATTTTAATAGCAGTAAATCCATCTGCTATGTTCATTCTTCAGAGATCTAATAATGAATTAAATATATTATCCCTTAATTCCTTCCATGATGATCATACACAAGATCACTATGCATAGTAAGTCTCATACATGTTGCACAACACCTGTCTTGGCAGTTCCTGTTTACAAGAGAGGTAAAGAACACTTTTTCCTACAAATTCCAGTCTTGGTAATTTTACCTTTTGCCAGTAAGAGAAGGAACTCTTCTATTACACCCTCAAACTACAGCATAAGAGATTTTTATGCTCGAAGATAAGCGGTTTAATATTAAGATAATTACACCAGGATTTCCTTCTCATCTTGAAAGTTTTACTTCTAAACAAGGAAGTAAGCAAACAGCCTTTTTGAAAGGATCTCTAATGAAGGATGAAAAGAGATATACTCATCGCACCAGGATGAAACATATGGATGGGGAAAAAGGACCAATTTGCAGACACTGTGTTTCCCTGATGAATAATTGTTCACAGAGAAATCTAGTACACTCACCCAGGATCATCAGTAGAAATGATTATTCAATAACAATAATTAGAAATTTGCATTCTGGGTCTGTGCTTGCAAGTGCTGTCAATAAGCTTTGAGACTATAAACAGAAAATTTTCATCATTTCACATTTCTGTCAAATTCTGCTTTCCTTATGAATTCTGTAGCTAACTCCACTTGACAAAGGCCTAATTCACAGTTTTCTTTTTTACCCTTAGGCATTTTATCCCACTGTTGATGCAAAAAAAGGACCTAAATAAACTGCCACATTTATTACTGTAAATTCCTTGCACTCCTGCACACATGAACACTGGCAAGTGCACGGTGAAAGAAACAAAACTCTTTTGTCTTTATAAAGATAAAAATCCCACAGAATTAGCTTATTTTTGAAAGTTTTGTTGACTTTACTTTCTATTAATAATTACTTCAAAAATAAATATACAAACATTTTCTCTCTATGTGAAAAAAGCATAAATACTTCAGGATGAGAATAACTTAATCCCACTGTAAAGTCCTTACACTTCAGTTGAGCCATTCATGTATTTAACGTGAAGTCAATGCTTAGGTTACCTTCGTAAAACAGAGGCCGAATAAAGGTCACTCAGGATGTGCTTAGACTCCGTAGCTGTGATGATTTTACAACATGCAGCCAACAAAGGGGGCACTTCCTCTACCTTTTCCTTCTTCTCCTGTCTGTTCACTTTGTGCTAAGAGACGCCTCAACTCATGAAACATGCAAAAATATTTAAAAAAAATTTCAGTTAATTTTCTACCAGATTAATAAACTGCAAGAGATCATCATGAAGAATAAAAGACAACACAAATAAGAAGGAAAGTAGAAGAGAGTACAGGAGACAGGAGAAGAAAACATTACCTTCCCTTCTGGTGAGCTATTACATGTGTTCAATTGCGTTATCTACACCCACTCTCAGATAAGATAATATAAAACTAGCTTAAATAAGAGGTAATAGTGTAGAATCACTTATGTCTCATTTTATTCCTAAATAAATGTTTAATGAAACCAGAAATATCTTTAAATTAAATTAATATCACCCAATCACCAATTTAAAATAGTTCTTCCTGTCTCTTCTCTAGGAGGACTAGTTGTAATTTTGATACAGTAAGGAAAACTAAATTTTGAGTCCCCTATTGCACTGATAAGCAAGAACAAAATTCCCCATGAGCTTGACATTTTCTTTCAAAATTCAGTGAACTTTGTAATGTATCTATTTAAAGTCAATAATTATCTTCTAGTCTGTGGGCTTTATTGAGTCCTTTAAAATATTCCTGTGGTTAAGTAGTCTTCAATGGCAGACAATGTTTTCGTGTCTCAAGCATCAGAATGAACAACACTAATGAATGAAAACTTATGCTTGACTTAATAACTTTTGTAAGTGCTCTTTGAATTTCAGAATCTATTTTGAAAGAAAGGGAATAAAATATCTGTCATAATATTATTGTCAATACTTTTTTGTATGTTAAATGAAATGTTTTCTTTCATGCTAAGCCTCAAGCAGTAATCTACAAGCAAAAATAATTTACATTTTCTGTGTTTTATTAATTTTCATTTAACACTATTCACACTAGGATTCATTAGGTAGTCTGAAAGACTTCATCTCTCAGAAGGATGAGTGAAAATTTGTGCAGTGCTGGTCAGATGCCCTAAAATACTGAAGAGAACTGGAATGGGGAACACTATTGTTTGTTGAAAAGTCAGAGAGTATATGACCATGATATTCATTATAATATTGAACCATTAATTGGTAAATCTTGGGATACTCTGGTGACAGTTTCCCTTCCAGTAGTGGGCAAGACCCCATGATATTTAGTAAATGCTCAGTAACTTAAAAAAAACAGCTAACCAACCAACCAACCAACCAACCAAAAACAAACCCCAACGCCAAAAACCTTAAGAAATTGTGATGGTTTCACCCACCTACCCCCCCCTCCCCGGGGCTGGAAATGATTAATCCCCAGTAAATTTCCAATGTAAGACCAATGGAGAGCTGTGTTTCACCCTTTTGAAATTAACATATCACAACAACTGGGAAGGGAAGCTGTTGGCGTAGTTGGAAAATCAGGCAGCCATGTAAGCGCCGAGGGGAGTCCCCCCTGAGTTTGGGGGAGCCCCTGGGCCCCCGCTGCCCTGGCCCAGTAAGAGCTGCAGGAGTTTTTCGCTGTTTTCCCCCCACTGCCAGCGGAGGTGGCGGCACAGCCCTGACTGGGCAGTGGGAACTGGAGCTGGGCCCCGGTGGGCAGGCACAGCACTGGAGCGAGAGAGAAACTCCCCAGAAGTTTTCCAGCCGACCTCACCGCTTTCCCTCACCACAGTGGGAGAGGTGGTGAGGAGCTGGTTGGGCCCTGCAGCAGCCACGGAGTAGCCCGGGACAGGCTGGAGCGCCAGTTATGGCACCAGTGAGGCGGCGATGGCCCGAGGCCATCCAGCCCTGGCCCGGAGTAAGCACAGAGCAGAGCAGGCCTAGAATATGGCATAGAGCCAACCGAGCAGGTTTTTCTGGGGAGAGACTCTAATGAAATTTTGGGGTATGTAAAAGACTGACCAAAACTCAGAAAAATCTTGTGACCCGGGGAGGAAGAATGAGTCCAGAGTGGAAGAGTCCTTGAACCTTACCACCTGGGAGGAACCTTCACAAAGCAGGGAAAGAAGACTCAAAAGCTTTGACTCCCTGTAGCTCGTGTTGAAGACCTGGTGCAGCAAGTGTTCCCTTGCAGTCCAGGAGGAGCTGCTCGACGGAGGTCGAGCAGTTGGTGGGGGCGCAGCCCAATTCCCAAAACCCTGATTGAGAGAGAGAGAGAGACTTTAACTGTAGTCCTGAAAACTTCTCCTGAACTGATGTGGTAGAGTCCAGGGGTGGTAGAAATTGTGTTAAGGCTGTGTATTTATTTATTCTTTAGTTTAAGTTTCTTTAGTTATAGTTTTCGTACTTAAGATTATATATATATATGTGTATATGTATATTATAATATTTATCATGTTAGTAATTTTAATATAATTCCCTTCCCCCATACTGAGTTGTGTCTGTCTGAAAACTTCTCTTACACTGAGGCAAATCGTGGGGACTTGGAAATTGGATTTTTGAGAGCTTTCAAACCTCAACAGAAGTTCTAATTGTTTTTGATTCAGTGCAAATTGTTTTAATAGCTTTTCAATATAATCTTCAACTCTCCTTTATCCTGCAAGACCAAGCAGATCAATATTATTACATCGAGAAATAGTGTCAAGGTTCTCTAATTATTCATGACAAAAAATATTACCATTTTTTCTCCAGAAAGATTTCAATTTACTAAATGTTGTACTTATTAACCTTAACTCTTCTTTGTCAACCCAATTGGCTTAGAAATCTACTTTTATGAGAGAAATCTGGCAAGATATTACTTATCCTTATAAAATACATGAAAGTAATAAAGCAAATATTTTAAAATTATTTTGAAAAGATAAATGAACTACTTATGCAATAAACCTGTTTCTTCAAATCCTAAGATTTGACATCAGACTAAAACACTGTGTTCTACCCCTTATGGGTGTCTACCCCTTATGGGTGTCTAAGTCTGATTTGGTTCCCCACCAAGTCCCCAAGACCCAGCATAAAAACCTCCAGCAAAGAGCATAAGAGAAAAAAACTATGAAAATATCCAGACTAGTCAAACTATATTAAAATATATGTATTTACGTATATTACAGTTATATACAGTTGAAACACTGTATACAATCCCAAAAGGGAAAGGGAAAGGGAAGGGAAAAAAAAGGACCAAAATAAACCAAAACCAAAACAGATATAAACAAACAAACAAAAAAAAAATAAACCAAAACCCTCAGGATCTAGCAAACTAAAGAATTAGCAAAGAATATCTTACTACTTTCCTTGGGATAACACAATTGCCCAAAAGCCGCCGCCACGCTACCAGACTCTAGATCAGCAGAAACAACAGGCCCTGTAGGCCCAACCAGGCCCCAGCTCCCCCCACAGAAGCGAGACCGGCTGCGGGAATCTGCTGTCTCCAAATCGTGCTGGAAGGGAAGAGAGAAGAAGAGGCTTCTCTCTCCGTCTATTTATATGTTGGATTATGTAAAGGAATAGGACGGAATACTTCCTTCCTTCCTTCCTTCCTGCAACCAGGAAGGAAGACCCAAACTCAAAACCATTACAATGAGCAAAATTATTGTTCATTATTTTAAGAAGGCATAATTTCTTCTTACTACACAGGTCATTTTAATACTGATAGAAGATGAGCACACCTTTTGTATCTGGACAAATGCCATCTGTCTACCTTTTTTTCTTACTCTTCTTTCTGGTGCACACTAGCTTTAGATGGTCAAGGAAAGCAGTAGCTCCATTTCTACAGTGACAGTATCTACCTTTACTCTTACTTTGGAAAGATGAAGAAGGACGTATTTCAACTTAGTTTAAAAATATTTTCAATAGTCTTTTAAAAACCCAGTTTTAAAAGGCACTGGGTTTGAAGATCATGATGATTAGCTATTTCTACAATATGATTATGTAGACCTATACTCGGACAAAGACTGTATTTACAAACAAATTTTTGAACCATAAATCTATTATATATGCAGTAATGGAGGAACCAAATTCTACATCATTCACATCTGATAATGGTGAACTGCTAGATAAGGACTAGGTTTACTACTTTTTTCTATATTAAGACAAAAGAATAATTAACTGTTTACACAGATTTCACCTAGAAAATGTAGGCATCTGCAATATATATATCTGGAAAGAAGATAGTACCTTAAGTTCTCTGTACAGTCAGTAGAGATAAAAATACCTCTTTATCACACAGTTCTTTGTGATTAGATGAATAATGAGAAGTTCTTGAGAACTAGAGAAGTTCTTGTTGTTGTCTATTGACTATAAATATAGCTTACTAGCTCAGTTGTAGGCATCTGTATTAAAAATATCTACATCACATCAGATAAATCCCACCTTTTTTGTCTCTGGCAGGTAGTTAATAAGGTGGCTTAATTAGGTTTCCTCTACCTCTTTCCTTTAAGTTTCCTATAATGTGATTGTGGTATCTTCTCCTGTGAGGATAATATGACAGTAACTCTGTTTGGGCAATGGAAATAACTTAAATTTGTTTTTTCATGCCCAGAATGAGGGGACTTAACTCTAGTATCACCACATTTTACAACAAGGAGTCTAAAATATTGTACTTTTTATTTGGGATGTCTCTTTTACTCCATTAGTTTTAAATTTAAAAATTCACTATGTAGTCGAAGGAAGACTATGTTAGGTTTTACTTTTTGAAAAAAATTGCAACAAGAATAGGAGAAATGAGATGCCAGTTTTATTGACAGAAAAGTAGAGACTGGTGTCTAGCAGGCTAAAACTGAATTATGAAGGCAACTTCTTTCATTATTTCTTGGGTTAAAATAAGTATAGATAACTCTGTCATATTTATGAAAAACAGTCAAATTTTCTAGAGTTTATAGAAAACTAAAATTAATGTGTTTTAAAGGACTGATGTCTGGCTCAATCAAAACAACTATACTGAGTACACTTCTGCTAATATGACATGCATATCAATTTAAAAAAATAGGTAACATTCCCTAAGTTAAATCCAAAGGTTTGAAGAGTATGTTGACCCTTAAAAAAGTTTTAAACTCATAAAATATTTAAATAATGGAGCTTTTAAGAGGAGAATGTAATTACCAAAATTTTAAGATAAATAGCAGGGCTAGTTATTTTTCATTTATAGTTTCTGTAACTTTAAAACATTACCCATCTTTATTCATTCAGAATGTTAGAGGACTTGATGCAATGCTTCTATCCAAATATATTATATGGAAAATTATAAACCACAATATCTTTCCTTAAAGTTTCTCTACGTTTCACATTAGGTTTTAAAAACAAAGAAACAATTTCTGGAGCTAACATTATTTTGAAGTTTGATTTCTGCTGTAAATGTTAGTGTGAATATTTAGGAAATCTGCACTGAAAACTTTTCTGATGAGTTAGACGGGTTTTTATTTTACAGTAAATACAGTTTTAATGTTTAAGCTCTCTGTGTTGGTGAATTAACTACAAAATAATTTATTGATATTACATCTTTATAGCAAAAATAATTAAGAAGAATGTGGAGGGATTTATGGTATGAAACTGTTTACTAGATGTAAACCTTTCTGGCAAAAAAAATTAATTTGTAATACTGTAACTAAACTTCATTTATGTTATAATTTTCCACGTGCCAGAAAATTATATCTACTGCTAGAGGCTTGTTGAGCACAAAATGCTGACACTTATTCTTTTTTGTCAATATCTGTGCTCATCAGGTCTGCTGTGTTTTGGTGAATAAAGTGTCAACGAATATACATAATCCAGCATATATAAATAGGTGTGCTTGGCCATGAATATTTATAAATATAGTTAATGTGTAATCATAAATACATATTTAAATATTCAATCATACAGGATAAATTTTTAGCTGTTCAGTATACCAAGTATCAATATACAGATACTTACAAACACATACACTGAAAAAATTATAGCAAGAACCCTGTGAATTTCATGGAACTGGAATTGTGCTTTTCTAATATAGTGTTACATTTTGTGGTTTTGTATATATTTTTAATTTTGAACCAACTATTCAATAAAATTGCTTCATACCACTGTTATATTAATATAATTTATTGTAGAATTTTTTCATGTGAAAGAGAATATAAAAACTAAGTGTACTCTGTAAAGAGTGTTTACATCTCCACAAAAAGCAACTGCGTGGTCAAAACCTGTCGTAAATAGTCAAAGATTCTAGACACATTCTGAGTTAATATTCTGCATCTGGTCCAAGTTTCTTCAATTATATTTAAAAAAATTACATGGGTCTGCATATATAGATGAATAAGTATGTATACCTATGTATATAAGTATGTGTAATCACAACACATACAGTCCCTGGAGCTCCTCCAAAGTTCCAGGTTTTGAAGGTTGCTTTGGTATCTTCTTGTAGAGGCCTGGGGTGCAATGTTCTTAAACAGAAAGAAGGCCTACCTTGAGGGAAGTCTAAACAAGCTGTAGGAATTTAGAAAGTTAGATATGAAACGGGGTAACAGGGTTGGGTAAGTGTGCAAAGCACTGTGCTAAAGGGTGAGCTAACTACAGCTACTTCTAAAATCTACTAACAGCTAAAAATCAAAAAAAATCCATAGATGTCAGTATGAATGGATACATATTAATATGCACACATATAACCTCAGCAAAAGTTATGTGCAGGGATTAAAAAGGCACTGAAAAAAGTTGAAATACTAGATCTACAAAAACCTTAATGTCAGGCATACAAAGGTGCTGCTGAGTCTATTTTCTGAAATAAAATTTACAAAAGTGAGTTGAGAGGAAGTAGCTAGCACCTAACCATGTGTCCACAACAACCATCTTGTACCTGCCCTTTTCCTCAGCTCGCATTCTGCAATTAGCCAGGATGGAGTCAGAATACTGTTTGAACTGATCTTGTGCACAGGCTAGTAGAGATGCTCTTTTATTGGATAAGTAACCAACAGCCTTTGAAATGCTGAGATGTAAATAGTTGCATGAAGTTGGCATTCTTCCCTAGAAGCTATTTGAAACAGTTTAGAATGAAAACTGAAAAAGGCTACAGGAAGATTTAGGAGAATTAAATACTAATCTGATTTCCTTGTACTACCCTTAAACTTCCCTTGTCAAAAGTGTAATAAAAAAAAAAAGAAAAAAGGGTCAATCTTAATAAGTGTTGGAACAAAACTTTTCTGGTTTACTACTCTGCTCACAGTCAATTCAACTCAGCTTTCTCTAACTGCTACCACTTTGTGTGAACTTTCAGAAGAGGTTACTAGAGACTCCAGTAATGGGATTTCCTTCTTTTGACTCAGCCACAACATAAACTATAATGCCAGTAAAGGGAATATTAGTGAACTATCCCAGAGGACAATATATGAGTGTTTTAAGCAGCTTGGAATTGCAAGAGGTACTTGTTGATTCAGTCTTGACAGCTTATGAGCATACTAAAGCTATTGCCTTGGAGATGGTCACTGTGTTTCACTCTGAAGTTTGCACAGACCCCAGGCTGAGCTTGAGAGAACAAGACAAGTCCTCTGAGTTGGAGATTCCATACTTGGATCTTCAGTCACAAGAATAATGCCATGTTTTAGGCTATTTAGATACAGTGCTTTACCATAGGACCACAGACATGAGTGCACCGATGCAACTCCTCTTGAAGATGAGTCAGCAAGCAAACTGATCAATAACTACAATTAAACACAATATCCCTCTTTATTTAGCAACATATAAACATACAGGTATATAGATAGGTTTAACAATCTCTACATGCATATGTCTTCTGCGCTGCTCCAGAGCATGACAGTCTCAGGGAAATGGCTGGTGGTTGTGGTAGACTCCCTCAGCCTTCCTGTTGAAACAAACTTCTATTTTCTTCCTTTAGGTCTCAGCTCCTTTTGTATGAGTCTCTGAGGTTTGCCCATCATCTTGCTGCATTCCTTGACATCCAAGCTTTTTTATTTACATTTGGTTTGGAGCTTTTTTCATTCTCAGACCTCATTCCAAGCAAGAATCTTCATGCTTCAGTCAAGCAATTGTCCAAAGATATTTCTACTTGAATTTCATTAATTGATACAGTCTACATGGGATATGAGAGGCTGCAGACAGGTTATGGTGTGTTCAACAGCCTCACAGAAGCGCTTCTACAATATAGTAATTTCATGACAGAATCAGCCAGTATATTGATTCAAAAGATTCTTCAAGATGTCATTGAGACGTCCTCCAACGAAGACCTTAGGCCAAGTGTTTGCCTTGACAAAACCAAAAAATATCAGTGACAGAAAAATGATGAAGATCTTTAATATGCAATACAAAGTTAAGCAGTTCATTTTTAGAAACTGATAATAATTTTCAGTGGAATACAGCTCCCAAATTAAATATTTTTTCCACAAGAAGAGTTGCATAATAGGAATGATACTGCACATGAATACAGAAACATTGGAGAGGAGATTTCTTTAGAGTGGTTTATTCTTTTATAGAATGAATACACAGGGGAGAAGCATGTAGCAAAGCAGAATGCCCTATCAATTTGTTGAGGGAAGATATTCTATGCTCTGACTACATGACAAGCTATAATGTATGTCTAGGAATTAAAAGGAATTAAAAAAAAAGCAAGCAATGTCATTTCCCCAAACCATAGATACCTGAAACAATCTCAGATATTCAACAGAAAATATAAGCCCAAAGTAGAATATAAGAGCAAGTGCTCACATCTTCTTTTGTCACAGAAGGGTGTCAGAAAAAAGTACCATTCACAATCTTACTTCCAGTCCCCAGACAGTTAATAAAAGTTTGAGGCATCAAAACACTTAAATTCTTTAAGAACTCAATCTGTTCTGCGTGTCTGTTGTAATTTTATGTCAGAGAATTGTAGGATATATATAGTGAATTCTTGGGCAGAAAGTCTTTCGATAAGAGAAATTGGAAAGGACTGTCTCTGGCATAGTGCCAGTCAAACATTTTGTTCCTTTACAGGATTGGTTCTATTTTTCTAAGTCTGACTGTGCTTTATAATAAACAATGACAAACAGAAAGCAAAATCTCTCTTTTGTTTTCAATAGTACAGAAGTTAAAATATTAATCCAGGGGGTGTGTTTTATCACTTTCCTTTGCTGATGTAAAGTTTTCATTCTTGAGTGAATTCTTCACCAGATATTAGGTTTTCCTGTAGATCTTTTATGCCCCTGAAACAAGCAAAATTCAGGCACAGCAGCAGCAGCAGCAGACGGTTCCCACCGGACGCTGTGAAGAGTTTAACAATAACTATGCAACTGACACGGCTCTAGGACTCCAGACAACAGTCTTCCTCCAATTTTCTTCTCAGTATGGAAGTGATGTCTGATCTTGCAGGGATGGAGGTGGAAAAGCCAAGGACAACCTAGAAAAATAGAGTAGTCTGTGTTGGTTTATGAAGGGAAATTCATGCTTTACAACCTGATGGGTTTCTACAATGAGATGCTTAATTGGTGGATGAAGGGAAAGTAAAGCCTTTGACACCACCTCCCATGACATCCTCATAAACAATCTCAAAACAGTTCCATGTTAGATAAACTGGACAGTAAGATGGATTGAAAATTGATTTAAGGGCCACTTCCAGAGGATTGAGATCAGTGGCACACCATCTAGTTGGAGATAAGGTACTAGTGTTGCATGCCTGGGCTTATTACTTGGTCCAATAGTGTTCAACGTCTTCATTAATGACCTTGATAATGGAAATGCATGCACCCTTACTAAGTTTTCTGCTAATATCAAGCCAGGAGGAATGGCTGATTCATCAGATAATTGTGGTATCTGTGGTTCAGAGGGATCTTGAAAGGTTGGAGAATTTATATGACAGGAACCTTATGCAGCTAAACAAGAGAACATTCAAAATCCTGTACCAGTACACACTGGAGGCCAAGTAGTTGGAAAGCATCTCTGCAGAGAAGGACTGGGAAGTTCTGGCGTATTAGAAACCAACTTTGCATTTCTCAGGCAAAGAAGGAGGGGGTTTGGACCAGATGGTTTCAAGAACTCCCTTCCAATCTAAACAATTCTTTGTTTTTTTTCAGTTTCAGACGCAGTTTCTCCCTCTATAATTAGGTTATTATCAAACAGAATGGAAGTGTCCCTAAAACTAAAGTAGGACAATAGATGATTCAGCAAAAGATAAAAAACTCCCCTCTTCCCTAGGTGAAAGTAGAGTAAAAATATGTTCAAAAATAATAATGAAAAATACAATTCCCATAACCTCGACTGAAAAATTTTCAGTACAGATAAACTATTACTGTATAAAATGGTGCCTTGTCCTGATGTGGATTACTGTGCAGAATTCTGGTCACCAATGCTCAAATAAAATGAAAACAACCAGAATGTGTGAAGAAAGTTTAGGGTGATCAGAGGAATGGATCACTGTTGTTCAGCAATATACTAGTGGTGTTTGTCTTAATTCTGAAAAATGAAAGTTAAAGATAATAAACATCAGTAGAAACAAATGGTCAAAACTGCAAAAGATATAAACATAAATCAGTATTAAACTGTTTAGAGAAAAAAACAACAGTCAAACAAAAAAACAAACAAAAGTTTAGGATAATATACCTCGCAGATATGTTTTTGGAAGAATCAATTATTTTGATGGACAGACAAATTTTGCAACATTCATGGAAGGAATTATGGGCCTGCTGTTTCCCTTCCATTTCTCATTTGAGGCCAACATTTTAGTACTTTCTAAATTGTAGAGCTCCATTCACATACATCTTCAACTATTAATAATTAGAAGAGTCTGTATGGAAAACTTAGATGTAATATTTAAGTGGACTATGGAGTACACTACATAAGGAACTACTTTTTTGAGTGACTCCAGAGAAGAACCGTGATGATGATCAAGGGGCTGGAGCACTTCCCCTATGAGGACAAGCTGAGAGAGTTAGGGTTGTTCAGCTTGGAGAAGAGTAGGCTCTGGGGAGACCTTTTTGTGGCCTTTCATTATATAAAACGGGCCTACAGGAAAGATGGGAAGGGACCCTTTATCAGGCAGTGCAGTGGTAGGACAAGAGTAAGAGTTTTAAAATAAAAGAGAGTATGACAGAAATACATTCTTCACTATGACAGTGGTGAAACAATTTCCCACAGAAATTGTGCATGCCTGGAAGCATTCAAGGCCAGGATGGATGGGGCTTTGAGCTACCTGATCTACTGGAAGGTGTCCTTCCCCACGGCAGGGGAGTTGGAACTAGATGATCTTTATGGTCCCTTCCAACCCAAACCATTCTATGATTCTATGATTCTATGAAAGAAAACTTTGAAAGGTGATATTGTATTTTCTCTCAAAATATGCTGGATGGTTCTAAAAAGTCAAGGTGAATGTGGATAATTTTCAAATTCCTACTAGGATCTAGTAATGTTTAATTTCTCATTGAGGTAGAGGTATTTTAAAAAAGAAATAAGAACAAATCAGTGGAAATAAACATCAAATATAGCCTGCATGGGTCAGAGGTGGGTTTCCCAATATCAAATCATAAGTGTTCTTTCTTAAGTGTATATTAAGTTTCAAGGAGAACCATAATCATAATTACATGTAGCAGAAGATTTCACACATGTTGTTTAGCTTGAAATGAAAACACTAATTACAGTATATTAGGCTATCTGAGACTTGTGTTTTAAGTGACAAAATGAAAAAAACCCACAATATATATGCCTTAGAACTTTCACTTCTGGTTTTCATCACCTAAAGGAGTTAAACCCTTCAGCACTCTTTTTTCATTGTTAAATAATACCATTCATATAATGTATTATTTTATTCTATATATATTTTAGATTTTTTTTATTTTGGTATGGTTTGGGGTTTTTGCATTATTAGATGTCATGTTTTCCCTATGTTTTTGGGTACAATTTCTAAAGCTTTCTTTTTTTCTTTTAAAGTTTAATCACGGGATAATTACCATATCAATTGAACTTGTTAATATAATTAACAGAACACAAAGGCATAAAGGAATAAAATAATACTAGTAAAATTGTGTATAACATAATGTCTCAGGCAAAGCTCCTGCATTTCAAGTGTCTGTCCCATAAAATTCACTTACCTCCTCAATGTGAAACAATCTCTAAAGCTCCTTTAAAGAGGAAGTTGGGAATTTTCAGTAGTATTGGATTTGATTAAAGGTAATGGTAGTCGTCCAGTTATGCATGCCAGCTCTGAAAGGACAGATATTTTTTTTAGGTTATGTTGCAGAAAGCGTCAGCTTCCTACTGCCCAAGCCAAAAGCTGTCCCCGTCCCCGAATGCAGTTTGTCTCTGTCATTTTTATGCTTAATGTGTCTGTGTTAAGAATCAGCCCTAGCTGAGCTCAGTGAGTGGTGGGGGAGAAGGGTTTTGGGTGTGTAATGGTAAAATCTCTTCACACCAAACAGGAGTGAACCTCTCTCCAGGAAGACCACAAACACATGGAATATTCACATGAGAGGCAGCTGAGAATGGGTCATAAATTATCAAAGACCTCCAAAGCACCCCCCAATTCATTCCTGAGGCCTTACACCATCAGAGGACTGCACATGATCCAAGTGAGTAAACAAATCCAGAACCTGTTGGAAGAGCCTGCAAAGCTATCCCCTCACCCCCCACGGGAGATGCCTAGGCATCTCCTGAACATACATTAATCATTGGACTCTATGTTTTGTGGGAACAGGACCCACAGGACATTGTGGGTTCCACAGAGTGGTGATACATTTTCTATTTTAACCTTGCTCTGTCACTTGCTTTTTTCTGTTTCTTTTTCCTATTTCTTTCTATCTCTCTTTCTCTGTCTCACATTTACTGTTAAATAAAATCCATACTACTGACTTTGGCATCTGGTCTCGTTTGCACCTGTATTCAGGCAGAGACATTCCTAATAATTTTAATAACCGGATCATAACATTCTGAATAATTAAAAATCAGGCAAATTAATCTGGGTAGAGTGACAATGTTCACACTACTATTCAAGAACCATACAGAGCCAGGATAAGCTATCAGTCCCACCAGAAAAGGCAATCTATTGAATCCTCAATGAGAATGGGTATTTGCAGCACCAGAAGCTAAGGCTCTGAGATGGAAATCTGTGGCATAAGGTTCCATGGTTTGAAGCAAAAAATCTGTGGAGTTCCATCTGACTGAACAAAGACAGTCAGAAAAAGGCAGATGAAGATGTCAGTGCCTTGTGGAATGGCTTCAGAAACCAAAGCCTTGTGCAACATCATGCAGTGAGCAGAGAGAAATGTCAGAAGATAGACTGAGACAGATTCTTAAATAAAACCTTCAGACAATGTTTAATTTCTAATAAACTGCTTTGAAAGGCACTTTTTTGGTAAAGTTTTACAAAATTCCCTCCTCTTCTAATTAGTTAATTCTGAAAAAAACCCACCCAGTATAGAACTGAGTAAAATTTCCATCAGAAATTTCTCTTCCTTTGTGATATTGAGTACACTGAAGTGTATAATGTCAAAGCAATATGTTTACTTCTTCCAACTGTAATATGATATTTGAAAAAAATTTTAAAAAGTGGGTTTGTGTTTATACCTACATACATATACATATACAGGCACAGGAAGGGGGGGAGGAAATCACCTTGGAAACAAAATATCCTTCAAAACATAATTCTTTATGAGGACATAAGGACAGAGTTGTTTTTGAATGATAACGTGAGCTCAGAGGCTTAACCTGCATATATCTAGTGAAAAAA
Source organism: Corapipo altera (assembly GCF_003945725.1). NCBI lineage: Eukaryota > Metazoa > Chordata > Aves > Passeriformes > Pipridae > Corapipo > Corapipo altera. The sequence continues at coordinate 66,633,651 of NW_020884872.1, forward strand.
TCAATCTGTCTTATTATATTATCTGTGCTAATTTTCTCCTGCTAGGAATTATTCTTGTCTTCGTTTGATCAAGTTTACTTAGTGAGGTCACACCAGCAAATAATTTATTTTAATTGATAAAAGAATTCTATCTGACAATTGGTTTTCTCTTCTCTTGCCAGTTGAACTGTCTCCTCGACAGGCAAGCCATACTTTCTTTTGTGTGTGTGTGTGCTTACAAGAAAAGCCTCCTATCAACTAGTATCAGAACTATAACTTCCTCTCCAAAAGTTCTTTTTTTATTCCCTTCCAAATTTTCATTGCAGTCTTATAAACAAAACAAAGGCTGTTTGATAAGTGGGAATTGTCATTGTAAACACTTGAGTATTGTCTTAATGGAAGATACAGGTGAACATAATACGCAATTTTATTTTTGATAAGTACAGTAAGGCAAACATCATTGCTCAGTGTAAACAGTTTTCATTTACATATTTTAAACATGTCATCATTCAGAAAGGAGTCTTTATGCTCAGTTGTTTTGGGTTATTGAGCTCAAGGAATATAATCTATGTATCCTGGAAAGCTAGCCCCAATCATACTGCTTAGTTGTGAAACCATGTTAAAGACAAAGTGCAGTCATATTTTTAAGGATCATCAACAAACTCTGGAAAATTTTTTTTCCCACAAGTTTATGAAGACTCTGTCCATAGTTTCCTTAGCAGACAGAAAAACAGAGCACAGATATCAGGACTAAGAAGAGGTGGAAAAGGCTGTAACTAACAAGGTCCTTTAACAAGCCTTTAAACCATGTGCTGCAGAATGGTAAGTCCTTATCCAATGGAGAAATGCAGAACTGCTGAGGAAGAAACTCTGCACAGACTTTCAGGTGATGAATTGGAGAATTCTTTCCCCTCTAACTTCACAACACTGGTTTATTATCAAAGGAAGGAAAATTTCATTTGTTTCCATATTTGCTCTTCTGTATCATACTTCATCTGCATCTGAAAGTCTGAACAGACTTACAAACAGACTTTGATAACAAAACACAAGGCATTTGTCTGAAAGTATAACAGCTCATTATCTGTCCCTTCATGAGGTACCTTGCTGCTGGCCCAGATGGAGCTGGTGAAATATAAACAACCTCAGAGTATTAATTAATAAAGTACAAAACATGTCTTTTAAAAGGGCACATCGTGTACATCAGATCCAGCTTTCTCTATAATTTAAAATGTTTTCTGGTTGAGTATATGTCATCTGACATAGATCTGACCACAACTTCTTAAGATTCAGTTAATTATGCACTCAATGTCAATTTTTTAAATAACAATTAAAAAGAGAAACAGATAGTGCTCAATAACACAAAAGTTTTAATTTGACCTTTCTCCCCTCCATCAGGGAAAATGACCTTTTCTCCAGTTTCATCAAGAGAGATTATTTGCTTCCCAGTAATTTCTGCCTCTGGGTCTGGCCAGTCCCACTCTGACTGACACAAGTAGTGAGATAGGCAGAACAAGATCTTACAGAGAAGGGGCTTATAATTATCTCTCATGCAGGTTCTCAGGTAAAATTACTGACTAGGCTCAACTGATTAAGACACAGCATCTTGTGCTGTAATTCTTAACTATGACCATGACAATTTGCAACAGAAAAAACCAATCTCTTTAACTTTTGGAAAGGCCACTTGAGTATAACTTGAAAAATTAGAGTTGTTTGATCATATTCTAGGACAAGAACTGCAAAAAAAAGTAGCAGAACTCGCACTATTTTTTTGTATAGGGAGGAATACTCGCCTTCCACATAAAATTATATTTTATCTTTTTTAAAAAAAAATTTGCTATCTTTCTTCTTCACTTATTTACAAACTACCATAGACTTATGAAGTAAAATTCTGTATTCTCTGTAGCATAAGATTTCATAAGCTTATTAAGGTCTTCCCCAACATGACTTTGGCACAGATGTTATTTTACATGCAAAATGCCTAGAACAACTTTACCATCTTGACCAAATCAGAACCTTGGATAATTTTGATAAGACTGTTTTGATTTTTTGACATGCACAGACCTCCACTACATATATAGGTAGAGAGAGATTTTCGGAATGAAATCTGAAATACTATTAAGACTTTTCAATAAGTGTATTTTTAGTGCAGTGTCAGAACAAAATAAATGTACTTTAAGAATATCCTACTGTTCTCTGAGAACAAGTAATCCAGCAGTGAAAATGTTTTGAAATGCACGTCTGACAAAAATAAGAATACATTCCTATTTTTCTATATATAGCAATTATGATCTTTTACAAAAACAAGTGCTAGATTCTTGGTTTTTAATACAATCAAATTTTTGTGTTAGCTAATATAGCTTAGTACATGTATATGACTTAGACAAGTAAAAGGAATAAATCTTTATATTTATATAGACTCATTATATTTGATGTGATCAGCACACCATTTTAACCACACACAAAAGAAAATATGTACTTGTCATGGTTTGAGATAGCCCCAAAATCCAATTCCTTAGCTCCATTCTCCCTCTCACATCTCAACCTAATCTGAGATGGGTTTTTCCAGACAAAACACAAGCAGACTCAAAGTGGGGGAAAGGGAATATATTACAATGACTGTACAAATAAATATCTTAATACATTATACACAAAATCACAACTATCTCTACCATGACATATAGTATTTACAATGGATCAGATCTCTTCTCCCCTCCAAATAAAAGTCTAGGAGGGAAAGAAGGACAGATCCCTTCCAGTCCCAAAGCAGGAATCTCTTCTAAGGCAGCAGGTCTCCTCATCTCATGCATGCAACAGTAACTGGATTGTTGTAGCTGGATCTCTGTTCAATACACACAAGGGGGTCTCCAAGCCCCTCGGCTCTCCTTCGGTCCAAGCGAAGGCCTCACCTGTGGGCTGCCAGCAGGGACCAGACTCGCGTCACCACAGGTATATCACGAAATGCAGGGGCATCTTCGTGAAAGTCCCTTCCTCAGAGGATTCAAATTCCCCTTTGCAGAGCTCCGTGCTCTGCCTCAAGGCAGAGGTGGGGAGGAGGGCAAAGCCCTCCTCCACATTCCTCTCCGTCCCGGTCCAGCTTCCCAGGACACTCTGAGCTTCCCAGCTCCTCTCTGCAGTGCATGCTGCACTGCAAGGCTCTTTCAAGCAAGAGTCTATTATCCTCCTCCTTTCCAGGAGGTCTCAAATGAGTTTTGGGGTCTCTGGTATCAGTTCTTACCCCCAGAACTCCGTAACTCTGCTGCTAGCTTCTGCTGCTACTCCGGTTTAGGTCTTATCAGTTGGCTTTTAGCCATAACCTCCGGACGCTGCCGCCGCTTCTGCTCTGTCTCTGCTCACTCACAGTAGGAAACATCCCCCAGCTCACGGTTACAGACACATAGTCCAGCTTAACACTGTTCCAAGTCCCTGTAGCCCCCAACTGGGGCTGGGGGTCCTCAGAGGCCCCGAGGGGCTCACAGCCCCATTCCTCGTGGCTCCTAAAACATGGCTACTTTCTTCTAACAACCCAAACTACAACTCTTCTCTTCCGGTGCTTGTGATATGTTTACACTTCTGCAGGAGCGCTCATTGGACAGAACTTCAAAACTTCCACGGGTTTCCACCCCTGGGGGTTACCACTTTTCAGCCTCTGGGGGAAAACAAAGTTCAAACCACTACAACACTTCAATCCTATTTGTATCTTATATCCATGAACACATTAGAGACATAGTCAGAGTAACAGCTGAGGGGCTCCTAATAAGGCTTCTTGTATCTTTCTGACATCAGAAGGGCATATCAGTGTTGATCCTAGACAGGTAAATTTCATTTGCTGATAGGGTCAGAGGTCAATCTCTATCTAAAATGTATTAAAAAAAAATCTATTCTTTAATCTGATATACATAGCAACTCACAGATATATTGGAAATTTCATTCTGCTATATGAATTCATCCTGCTGAAATAATAACTCTATTGCAAATATTGACATAGCCAGGGCTGCATGCCCAGCTTTGAAAAAGCCGGGTGTCCATTCCCGGCTATCTTTAATACGGTCAAATGTCAGAGGCAAACACTGATATACTCAGAGTGCCATCCTCGTTTCTAACACAATCAGAGCTCTAGACTCTTCTCTGATAGAGTCAGTGTTCCATAGCAACAATTTGACACAGCCTCTGTCCCCATCTTTGACATTACCAGTACCTCATCGACATCTCTTATATTTCTGGCTTACATGGCAATGTTTGTAACAGACAAAGCTCTGACCTCTTCTCCAATGCTAGGTCCCATTGTCCTTAATAAAAAGGCTCTGTGCATATCAGTGATAAAGCCAGGATTTATTATATTTCTTTGAAACTGCCAATGTTCTGCCTATATAAATGACATGGTCAAAGTTTTATTCTCAACCTTGGTATCATCAGGGTTATATAGCAACAGATGATATAAAAAGATGAATGTGCAGGAACACATCCTCAGTCCAGAAACGTCTACACTCTATCTTCATAATCTGGCTCTCTAATGGTGAATGCAGACATAACCAGAGAGCTGTCCACTCCAATGTCATACTTGCAATGCCAATTCCATCCATGAAGAGCAAGGCTTCATGGCAGAATCTCTTACCTATTGAGTGGTCCATTGTATGCACCAGATCCAGTTAATCAGCCACATGAAGGTCCATGATAATGTGGACTGAGCAGCTGAGTTGCTGAAAACAGGGAACACGTGTACCCAGCATGGTAAAGCAGGTCTCTCATTACGTCGCTTACCTTTCTTCACAGTCCGTGAAAGTTAACCGGTTTTATTAGTATGAAGACATATACCTTCTACCAGTTCTATGAATTCCTTACCTATCTAGGCAATTGCTTAACATGAATATATAAACAGCAGATCCTTTAATGCTTTTTCTGAAATTTTCTGAAGGTTCTGTTGGAAAGTGACTCTAGAGCCTTATAATTTGCAGTGGCTGGAAACTGAACACTGAAAAATCAAAATGGGAATTCCAAACACCTCTTTTGAGCTCTTAATTCTTCATTGCTAATATGCAATGTGTTATGTATGTGAGAATAATGAGTGACAGTCAGGTTAGTGCATCATTAGTGCTTCTTTCTTTCATCCTGTGTACTTTCCTTTCTGCAAACTATGTCCTGATAGAAAAATATATGTTACTAAATATTTAACCAAAGAGTCCTTTTTTACTGCATTCATATAGTGGATAAGCAGTAAGATTAATTGCTTGACTAGAAAAAGTTCAAACTTAAATAAAGTGGACAAAAAACATGTTCAAGAAAAGAAACGAGTTCCATAAATGAGCAGAATACAGGATAGATGATGCAATGGTAGGAGCAAAATAGAAAGGAAGAAGGGAAGGGTAAGAGCAGAAGTGTAAAAATTACAAATGATTGGGTGCCTAGATAAGGTAACAGAGACGTTGAAGGTAAAAGGAACAGGACAGGCTGATGAGAAAAAAGTCCTACCAGTTCTGTACCAAAAGTCCTAGCTTAATCTTAGATACTCAGCATTTATTTATAAAGTTTTCTTGCAGAACATTTTAGATAGCAGAATATATATTGAGACTCAGAAACTAACAAGTATTCCTAGGTTTAATTTATTCAGTCTAAATATATACAAAATGTTTTGTTCTTGTTGCAGGAGTCTTGTTCTGTGCCACGGCACTAGAGCTAACACTTTTTTCCAGTGATCAGATTTCCAGCAGCAATTCAGTTCTACCTGGTTTCCCCACTGTAACAGATAACATACAAATGCCAAAAATTATGTTTCGCCATTGTTTCTGCCTGTCAAAAAATTTCCTACCAAAAATTCTGTGCCAGTTTTCCATCAGAAGTTCTCATCAGAATTTTCCCACTGGAGTTTTCCTGCCAAAGGATCCTGTTATTGTTCATGGTTATCATATCTCTTCAAACATCTGAATAGGGCTAAGTGCCAAGAAAACACACAGCCTCCTTTGAACACTATAAAAGTTGAGGAGAAATTTGGGAAAAGTAGGGAAAGAGGAGTGGGAAAGAGAATTAGCTATAGCAGCTGAGAGTCTCTCCCCCGCCTCACCCTCACCTTTTTTTTCTGCCACTGTATGCTGCCTGCCCATCACCAGAGACCAGACCTCTGCCGTCTTGAAGTGGACTGAGACCCACCGTGCCACCTGCGTGAGTTCTTCACCCTGACCATATTTCTGAGGGCCGAGAGGTGCGGCTGGACCCAGACCTCCGCACGGCCTGGGACACTGCCCGGTGTGAGCAGTGAAGCCCACAGCTTGGCTGCATTCCAGAGAACTAAAGCTGCAGCTAAAGAGATAACATCGAAAGTGGCAGAGACAGGAAAAAAAAGGCAGAAAACTGCTTCTCTCTCTCTCTCCCCCCACCCCACAGACCAACTCCATGGAAAGGTAGTTTTTGGTGGTATCTTTTCTCTGCTTCTAAAAGTAACCTTAGCATTTTTCAACCTTTTCTTATTTTTCCTCTTTCCATTTGCATCTCTTAGCAATTAATAAAAACAGTTTTGGTATCAACAGATAACTTGTATGAATTTTAATTTTGCTCAAGGGAATATTCTAATCTGAAAGTTCTTTCTGCAATGTTTAAGCAGATTGTAACACCCACTGCCTAGCTCCTTGCATTCAAAATTACATGCCTAAAACTCATAACATGCTACGTTTTCAAGTCGAGAACAAACGAGAATAGAGAATTACTAACAACCTTAATTTAGATGGTGTTCAGGTATCTCTAACTTCAAATGTTTTACAATGGAAATGCCTACATGTCAGCTAAATCTATAAGCACCTACTATATCTATTGGAGGTCTAGTCAATACGGTTGATGAAGTCTAGCTATATAGAGTCTAGCCATCACATGGTGATGGCTACTTTAGGCTACACTGAACAGTTTTCCAGACTCCAGTGAATCTACTGACCAGTTCTCCAGTGATGAAAGTGGTTGCATTGGTGTCTAGGTCACACAGAGATGCCTAAATATAGGCCAACGAAATCCAACACCACATAGTAGATTACATAGTGGTTTTGGTAGGATACAATACACAGATCAATCCTAAGGGCATTTATAAGTGAAACATGCTGAAGAAGGTTTCTTAGGAGGGCAGAAACTATTTTAAAACTTGTAACAAAGAATTACTTTTCAGCACTAAATATAGAGATAGTGAGGCAAAAAATTTTATGTGTGGTCCCTAGCTTCAATGCTTTAAGAATCTACTAGAGTTGATTTAGTATGATAGGCTAGTGTTTCACCTCCGACTTAAATCTACCACCCCTGACATTCCAAGGCTTCCAAGAAACCAATACTATCCAAATTGATTGCTGCAAATCTTAGGCTTAGAAAAATCCGTGGCATTTATTATAAAGACTAAGACTAAGGCAAAATTTCCATGACATCTCCGCTGGTTATTATCACAATTCTAAGTCCTGTTTCCTGAGTCTTTGCTCATGAGATGCAAATATTTGACCCTGAGAATATTTCCTCTTAGAATAACAATTTTGACATAAAAGATGAAAAAAGACCTTGAATAAAAATAAAATCCTTGCTAATTAAAACCTATCCTATCGCAAGCTGATAGTTTTTGAGTTTCTAAAATCTGCTGTTTGTAAAAAAAAAATAAAATTGACATAACACCAAATAATAGTTTTACATTTTAGTATTCCTAAGGCAGTGAACAATAAGGCTAAAAATACTCATGAGTAAAGTCTATTTTTTTATTTGTAAGACAACCAAAAGATCTTGAAATGTTTGCTGCTCAAATATATAAAATGATATAACAAATGAAGGTTTGCATATTCTTGTTTTGGTTTGGTTTTTCTTTTACCAGCTCTGGGTTTTTTTCAGAAGTTCTTTTTGGTTTTTGGCATTTTTGGGGGGGTTGTGTTCCTTCTGGGTAATTTTTGTTCTTGCTGTTGTACAATTGTAACAGCACCAATAAAATGGTATTATGTGAAAAAGATGTCAAATTTCAACTTTGCACTTGATTATTTTAAAACAATTTGGTAATTATATATGAGGATTTTGCTACAGGGTCTACCAGGAATACCTTTGTTATCATGTGTTTAGGGTGGTGGTTAAATTCCAGAATATCTTATTTAATAATATATCTGGAATATTTTATTTTTTTTTTTCACTTAGAGTGAAAAGTTCTGAAGTTTGATTTGCATGGGACGCTGAATGCTCCACAATTCAAGGTTTCCTTTTTCTTAGCCTAATTACATTATTTACGATAGAAGTGAGGAGCATTGGGTTGTTACAACATCTGCTTACTCATTGTCTTTGAACTTCTGTGGTATAAGAACAGAATTTATGTATTTGGTCTGTGTGGAATGGATTTACTTTTCTTTGTAGCAGTCTGTGTGTTTCTGTGCTTGTAGAAATAAATAAAAACATAGAGCACTCCCAACCTAATTTTTGGTGGTCAGCTTTTTTTTTTCTTTAAGATTACATATCTGCTATATTTCAGTGCTTTAAAGAAGAAAGTAAGCATTGTGGAGTTACATCAGGAAGAGGAGCTGCTGTGAATTAAGTCTATTAGAGCTGTGTTCATATTCACATTTCTAAGTCAGTTAATGGATTCCCATGATATTTCTCCAGAATGTTTTGCTTGCCTATGGTTTTTTAAGCTGATGACCCAGCATTATATCCTGTATACCTCCAATGTCCTAAGCTATTGTTGACTTTTGGCTGCAAAACAACCCTCTCATATCTTGAAAAGGAAAAAGAAAAGAATATTTAACAAATATCTAAATGTGGGGTGAGTATAAAGAACTACTTTTACTCTCTAGATTGAAATTTTCCACTAGCTGGCAAATGAGTAGAAACAGGAACAATCTTATGCATCTATCTTAAAATCATAGAATCATAGAATATCTTGAGTTGAAAGGGACACACAAGGATCATCGAAGTACAATTCCTGGCCTTGCACAGGACAGCTCTAATAATCACACCATGTGCCTGAGATCATGTCCAAACGTTTCTTGAACTCTGTCAGCCTTGGTGCTTTGACCACTTCCCTGGAGAGTCTGCTTCAGTGCCCAGCCACCCTCTAGGTGAAAAACCTTTTCCCAGTTTACAACTTAAACCTCCCTTGACACACCATCATGCCATTCCCGCGGGTCCTGTCACTGGTCACCACAAAGGGATCAGTGCCTGCACCACTGCTTCCCTCTGTGAGGAAGTTGTAGATTGTGTTGAGGTCTCCCCTCAGTCTCCTCCTCCCCAGGCTGAACAGACCAAGTGAGCTCAGACACTCCTCATATGACTTCCTCTCAAGGCCCTTCACCATCTTCATTACCCTCCCTTGGACACTCTCCAAAAGCTTAATGTCTTTCTTATATTGTGGCACCAAAACTGCACACAATATTCCAGGAGAGGCTGCACCAGTGCACAGCAGAGCAGAACAATCCCCTCCCTTGACCAGCTGGGGATGCTTTGCCTGATGCCTCCCAGGACAGGGTTGGCCCTCCTGGCTGCCACAGGGCACTACTGACTCATATTCAACTTGCCATTGATCAGGACCCCCAGGTCCCTTTCTGTGGGGCTGCTCTCCAGCTTCTTGTTCTCCAGTCTGTATGTACATCTGTGCTGGTTTAAAAGTTAACCAGCAGGAGAAATGAACTCAACTCAAAAGAGAGATTGCAAGTCAGAATAACAATTTAATAAAATAATACAATAAGCACGACTACACAGGCAAGCAATTGGTCTCAACCCACAAAACCCAAATGTACAATCTGGCACCCCAGGGCACAAACAAAACAGTGCTCCCTGGGCCCCCCCGAGTCCAGAGCAAAGGGAGAGGAGAAAAAGAAACCTGCTGGTTGGAGAGCTGCTGCAGTCCGGCCAAAGTGGTGATTGCAGTTCACTTGAGGGTGGTGGTCTCAGTCTGGCTGAGAGCAGTGAGCTGCAGTCCTCCTCTGGATCCCACGAGAGGTGGTAAGGTTCTGAAACTCCAGGTTTATATATTCTCCAGCTCAGGCAGCAATGCTTAGCCCCTCCCCCAGAGCAGGGAATTCCATGAAAGGATGCTCAATCCTTCCCTCAGAGTGGGGAATTCCATAAAAGGGTGTGAGGGTTGCTCAGTCAGGGAATTCCAAAAAAAGGGCATGAGGACAGGAGCATGGGGGGGGGGGCACCTCGCAGGCCTCTACTGACAACAGTTTCTGGGAAATGGCATGGAGGGCTATAGAATACACAGTTTTGGGCTACACCCATCCAATGATGAATCGGTCACAGTTGTTCTAACTAGGACAACATCCAAGATTGTTCTGCCTGTGGTACAGATCATGGAACTTGTCTTTGCTAAACTTCATACAGTTAGTGACAGCCCAGCCCTCTAATTTTTCAAGGTCTCTCTGCAGGGCCTCTCTGCCTTTGAGTGAGTCTACAGCTTCTCCCAGTTTAGTACCATTGGTAAACTTACTTGGTATACCTTCAAGTGCTGCATCCAAGTTATTTATGAAGATGTCAAGGAGCATGGGTCCTGAGATGGAGCCATGCAGAGCCCCACTAGTGACCAGTCACCAGCTGATATAACCCCCATTCGTTAAAACCCTTTGCGTCCAAACCGTGAGCTGACTGATGTGTTTATTCCAGCTGTATGCTTTAAGATTTGTCCTGAAGGATACTATGAGAGACAGTACCAAAAACCTTACCAAAATAAAAAAAAAATCCCTCAGCTGGCTTCCTTTTGTCAGCTAGATGGGTTACCTTTTCTAAGATTCTTTTTGTTTTGTTGTTTTGGTTTGGTTTGGTTTGGTTTTTTTATATTTGGTTTTGTGAGTTTTTATGTACTTCAGAGTAGATGATTGATTTATATCAGGAAATCACAGTTTTTGACTGAAATGTGTCAGATGTTTTTATGGGATTATTCTATTCCTCCTTCTTTACTTCATAATTGTTTTTTTTTTATTTATTTTGAGTCATAATCCTACACAAAGTTTCCACTGACAATATTTTTTTAAAATAATATCATTATGTACATGTATGTACAAGTTTCTGTGATAAAACAGTGCAGCATTTTTAAAGGTTGGCATATAAAACTCCCCTTTAACCTATTTAGATTTAACTACTTTTTGTAGTAGCTCATGAAGTTGAGAATTAAATGAATATTTATGTATGTTCTTTTTTGCTCACACTTCGGTGCACTCTTATTTCAATAATTTGTATCAGTTTCCATTGTTCTCAAGCAGTTTATGAATGTCAAAAATGGTGTCAAAGAGATTCTACATAATTTCATGTAAACAACTTTTAAGTCCTGGTAAAATTTATCATTTGTTTGTTCTTTTTAATTTAAAAAAAAAAAAGTTAAAAGTTATTCAAAGTTTTCAATAGAAAATTTAAGGGCAAATGAGTAAAGGTGATTTTTTTCTGACATTTCCTTTTTTTTTAAAACATGAAGTGTCTTGTTCTAAGATCAATTCAATTATTCATACTTTGGGGTTGTCTAGCACATCTGCTTATTGCCGTTTGCAAAGAAAGCTTTGCAATAATCTTATTGCTTAATGCAAAGAAACATATAATTGACATGTCCTTAACCCAGGTCTTCTTTCACTGACTCAGAAGACTTGAAGCTAGTTCTTTTCTTTACCAGGTGGATGCTAAGAAGACGAGGGTAGTGAAAGTATTTGGCTCTGGTCTTGGCTGTTGGGTGATGTCATTCCCTTCTGTTGAAGATGTTGCAATTCGATAACGTATTGAACATTCACTGAGGCAAGAAAGAAATGAATCCTGTTTGCTCAACCTGGTGGTTAGGGTACTCACCTACATGCTTCGGTAAATACTTCAAATGTAAAACACCAAGAAGATTCAATGCAGAGGCAGTAAATGCCAGGTTTACTAATTTATAGTTGAGTAGCTAAATCCTTTGGCTATCCAATCATGTTCTTAGTGGCTCAGTAAGAACTTTATTATTTAATTCAACAAAAATTGAACAATTTCTGTAGAAAATCCTGTGTTTCTCTACCTTGCATTACTGAATAACCTATAGCTAGGACATATTTCCAAATACAAAAAAGTAGGATGGCTTTATGATTCATTGACTATTTACACCCTAGCTAGGAATCTCCTTTCTTAATGAGAAGAAAGTAGATCTTTCCAGCACAGAAAAAAAAAAGGAAGAAAAAAGATGCTCCTTAGTACACACATTAACAACATTAGGTAGCATTTTTGCATATGATTAATAATTTTGTAGTTCAAAGGTTTAGATATCTAATTTTCCTCAAGCAAATTCAGTATTTTCTTCTAATATCATGACTTCCAGTAGATAGGTAGACAATTAAAACCAGAATTTGTTTTTGCGTATCTAATATTTTCTGCATTTTCAGATACATATTTACCAGTCTAATTTTTATTTTTCTAAACAACTTTTGCTTCTCAGTTATCAAAAGTGAAAGTGATAGTCATAACCCAACACTGACATAACTGTAAAAATGCATTATTGGCTGTGGAAAGAAATGGTTTCATATTTACGACATCGTGTATGACACATTTCTGCTCTTTGAAAAACAATAAGATTTATTAGATCATTTTCCTTTGCTGATAATGCTTTACATGTGTATAAAATAAGGATAATAAAAACTGTGCATATACATAGCAAAACCTGATAAATAAAACAAAAGCTCCACCAAGAGTATGATTGCAGCAGTATAAAAATTCAAAAGAGTATCATAACAACATCACGTTGATAAAAGTTCATTAACTCTTTGTCCTACTGTACTAAGTCATAGACCAACTGAAAAGCATATGCATAAAGAGAAGATAGCTATGAATTGCAACAAACTGTGGTTCAATATGAAAGAACTTTTTGAAATAAATGAGGTAGCAAATAATGTGTAGAATAATGAATATGAAACAGCAGTAAACAAAAATTCCGAACAAAGTCACAACCATAGAATGGCCTGAAAAATTCCTATTATGTAGACCGTATTTGTAAATCAAATACTGTCATAGAGCACCAAAATACCATAGGTGGTAATTTACTTGGAGAATGAGAACCACGTATGGAATATGGTTTGTCACACTAGAAAAAATTATCTCTATGGTGAATTCAAAGGTAAACTCTAAGTATCATCTCATGTGAGTTTATCCCTGTGGTTAACACATGAAATGCAAAATATCTCCAAAAATGGAAGAAGAAGAAACGAAAAAAAACCCTCTGACTCTGAGAGTCAGGGAAAGTATTCGTATTGCCACAGCTGTTCTTGAGGATTTACTTGACTTTAAACTGTCCTACAGCACTGGAAAAAAAAATATTACACTGTACATCACATTTTCAGACATGTTTTATTTTACCAAAAATATGACTTTTGGCTGCAACATAGAAGAAATATAAAGCAAAACCACAGAAAGCATTGTAAATGCTTGTATGGTAAAGTGGTGCTTATTTATATCAACTGTGATCAACTTGATTGCCTTCTAGAATGAAACATCTGGATGGATGAGGGGAGAACAGTGGATGTTGTTTACTTTGACTTCATCAGGGCTTTCATCACTGTCTATCACAACATCCTCATAGGTAAACTCAGGAAGTGTGGACTGGATGAGTGGATAGTGAAGTTGATTAAGAACTGTCCGAATGGCAGATCCTAGATGTTGTAATTAGTGGTAAAGGGTCTATTTGACCCTTTATACACCCCACACTAGTGGTGTCCCCCAAGGTTCAATACTGGGCCAAGTATTGTTTAACTTATTTATCAATGACTTGGATGAAGTGGCAGATGCCACCTCAGCAAGTTCACTGACATCACAAAGCTGGAAGGAGCAGTCAACACCCTGGAGCAGAAAAGAACTGTTGAAATTCAACAAAGGCAAATGCAGTGTCCTGCACCTGAGTAAGAATAACCCGCTGCACCAGTACGGGCTGAGGCCAACCTGCTAGAAAGCACCTCTGAGGAGAAGGACCTGGGGTCCTGAGGGACAACAATCTGTTCATGAGCCAGCTGTGTGCCCTGGTGGCCAAGAAGGTCACTGGTATCCTGGGGTACATTAGGAAGAGCATTGCCTGCAGGTCAAGGGAGGTGATCCTGTCATTCTACTCAGCCCTAGTGAGGCCACATGTGGAATACTGGATCCAGTTCTGGGCTCCTCAGTATGAGAGAGATGGAGCTCCTGGATCAGGTCCAGCAGAAGGCAATGATGATGACTGGTGGACGGGAGCATCTCTCTTATGATGAAAGGCTGAGAAAGCTGGGCCAATTCAGCCTTCAGAAGAGACGACTAAAAGGGGACCTTGTCAATGTATGTAAGTGTCTGAAGGCAGGGTGCCAGGAGGATGGACGCAGGCCCTTCACGGTGGTGCCAAGCAATAGGACGGGAGGCAATGGGCAGAAACCAAGGCACAGAAAGTTCCATCTGAATATAAGGAAGGATGTCTTTACTGTGTGGGTGACCACACACTGGAACAGATTTCCTAGAGAGATTGTGAAATTATCCTCACTGGAGATATTCAAGAATTGTCTGGATTCAATCCTGTGCAATGTGCTTTAGGATGACTGCTTGAGCAGGGAGGTTGGACCAGATAACCACTGTTGTGCGTTCCAACCTTACCCGTTATGTGATTCTGGTGATGGAATTCGCAGTTGGCTCTGAGATGACACACTAGTTGGAGCAGGAATCAAGTTGTACCTGGTGTTAATAGATGCCATGGGTTTACTTGTTCTAAAAAAAAACAAATGGGAATTTTCTTTCCCCTGTTGCAATGTGGGAAAGGGATGCTGAGTGGAGAGGACAGCTTTTTTGCCTTGGGTGATTGACCTACACAAAGGAGCTGGCTGGTAGAACTACATTCCAGTCTGATGGCCCTCTCTAAGGCTGGAGTGTGTGTGTGGGGGGGTGAGGATGAGGAGTTTTTCTCCCCTCCTCTGCTTGGAAAGAGGCACTTCATTTTTTGCCTTAATAGAGGCAAGGTGTGTGTGTGTGTGTGTTGGAAAAGCTCTGAGGCCATTTTGCTGTAGACCTGGTCATCTGGTTGCTCTCTGACCTTGGCTTACCTGTGCGCTGCTCTGTCTCCAGCTCAAATCTGCTCAGATTTCATTGGAGAGTTTGGGCTCATCAACAAAAGGGGGAGTCCTGGCCACAGCCAGCCACAGACAACGTGAGTTTAGTGGGAAAGAAACCGCCCTTCTTTCCCTTTTTCCCCTTCCCCTCCTTGGTGGGGGTAGAAATCTCCATGTTTTGGCTTCTCCTGCGAGCCAGGGCTTCACGCAGTGACTGCCAGAGCCCAACAGTGCCTCCTACTGACCAACACTGAGCACTGCAGGCTCTGCACCTCCAGTGATCCAACAGCACTCCTGCCAACCATGATTAGAATCGTGCTAGAGGACAGAGAAGTATCAAATTGTTCCCTTTTTTAAGGGGACTTTTTGGGTACAGGATTATTGTTTGGTTGTTTTTGTGTTCTTTTACTGTTTTTGCCAATATGCATATATCCTTTAACAAAGGGTTGTTATTTGCTTTTTATTTTTTTTTCCATACTTCCTCTATTGGAGCCTCTTAATTTTGGATTTCCAGTTGCCGAGAGAGAGGAGTTTGGTCTATCTCATAACTCTCCTTAGCAAAACACTTTCAATATCATTAAACTGAGGCAATAGGTAGTACAGAGCAAAAGATAAGCTTGAGAGACTGAAACAGACTCTGAGAAGTTGTTAACATATCATGCAGACAAGTGTACTGGGAATTAACTAGATATAGCCTTCCAAGGTGCATGGCAATTATACAAACCATGCATGTGATGCTACCATTGGAGCTGATAAAATAATTAATCAATTGTCCTAGTTACAGGGGCCAGGACCAGTTTATCACTACGTGGGTGTAACCAAAACTGTGAATTCTACACCCTCTATGTAATTTCTGATGGACTGTTAATAAATGGATCATTTGCAGCAGCTGCCCAGGGCACACCTGACACCTCAGGTTACAAGCTGGGCAGGGGAGTGTTTCTTTGTCTTCACACAGATGACTCAGTGGTGATAATGTCCCTCCAGGGAGGCATTAACACCTTCACACCCAGCCTGAGGGGTCATCTCCGCTAGTGAGCCACAATGGACTGGCATAATAGGTAGCTGCAAAGACCTAAACCATGAAAGATTCCAAAAATATCCCATGATTCACAGAATTAAATCACTCATTGTGAAACTCCCTGCCCTAGGAGAGCTACTGGGCATTCCCATCTGAACCTAAGTATATATAATCTTGGGGTTTTGGGACTTCTGGTACCACTCGTTGGATTCAGAGGAGGACCAGAACTTCAACAGGACTGTGACTGCCACTCTCATCAAGATTGTGATCATTACTTTGACAGAACTGTCACCATCAACCACACCAACAGGTTTTCGTTTTCCTTTTCCCTGTATCATTGCATTTATTGTAATGTTTTTTAGTAAATTGTAACTTTGACTTGTAATCTCTCTTGGGTTGTGTTCACTTCTTCTGCCAGTTTACTTTTAAAGCAGCACATTAATTAATAGAAGTCATAGATGTGTCAGGTAGAAAGGCAAAATCCGAAGAAACTGGCCAGTTGTGGCGTGTTTTCATTTTCACCTGGTCTCAGCATTTTCCATCATGAGAAAAAGATGTTTTGGCTTAGAGTGAGCAGCTATGTCTTGCAAATACCACTTGTCAAGAGATAGTATGAGAAAAAGAAGTTTTATCAGTATTTTTCCTTTATGTGAGGAGGAAAGAGGCATTTGTTCTTCCCTACTGTTTTATCAGGCAGCTAGTAGGGAAGTCCTGTACCAGGCAGTCTGTGTGGGATTTACTTTGAACCATCACTTGAACTCTTCACCTCAGGCCCTGTGAAAATAAAATAGCATTTGTAAAATAGATAAAATACAACAGATCTGTTTTAGCCAGCTACTTTTTGATGACATGAATTGTGTCGTAGAGCAGCCTATTTCTCTGCAAGGTGATGAGACTAACTCAGATGCAGACTTCTACAATTTAGATCTGTCATTAGCTAAATATGATTCAACTTTGAGATGTTTATTTCAAGGCACAGTATTCACCGATTTTGTTGTTGTTGTTTTGCATGAAAAAAAGGGCAGCTCAAGTTTCCATTTCTTTCACTTTCTGTAATCAGATCAATTTGGAACAAATTGTATGTCACTCAATACAGACATCTAAAGTCTTAAGAATTCTGAAGCATTCTATAACTACTGGAAGTAGGAAATGACATTGTATAAGTTTTGTAGTCAGAAATTGTGTACAATGCTGAAAAAATGTACCTCCTGATAAATCAGCAAAGGACTAGCCTACTGTCACACAAATTGGAAGTAACAAATCCTTCAAAGTTATTGTACTCAAATCATTTGCAAACATCAGATTGCAATGATTTTCAAATGTTGTAGCCAAAGTTGGCTCTGGACACCCTGCTGCCTTAGGCAATCTTCAGTGTCCCACATTTCTAACTGTCTCATTTAATTACATAGTTTGACTCTATTTCTGATTTTTTTTCCAACCAATTAAACTAGTGTGTGTTCTTTTAAAGTTATTTTCTTTTTTTTCTTTTGCATTTAGCATTTTGTTGTTCAACAATTTCTTTACTATAATAATTTAGTGTTATTTAGTGGGCTTCTTTAACCTCAACACTCCCTTTCAGTTATTCTTTCACTTCTCTATTGATCCTCCCACTTCCGTTCACAGCTCCTTGAAACATCCTGCTTATCTCAGTGTTTGCATAAACTGATATGACTATTCAAACTTCCTATTCTCTAGTCCACAGACACTCAACTCCTCCTCTGCTTCTGCTTGAACATAGACATACCTTGAACACTCACACATATACAGATTTCCCATATCAACATAAAGTGGCATTTGTTGAGGGTTTTTTATTTGTTTCAGGGGTTTGCTGTTTCTTTTTCATTATTTTTGTCCTAACATGAAAAAACAGGCAGGTTTTTTTGCTTACATAACAGGTGCTTGAGTTTTCTTTCAGAGATGGGTAAAACACATTAAGCATTTCCTCAGAATAGTTTTTGGTAAAGATGTTAGAAATTTTATTCTACAAAAATAAACAATGCCTTGAGTTCTACTACTGTGTCCTGTTGGCATCTCAGTATCCTGTCCTGACATTGAATGTCTCACATATTCACATCTCAGAAATTTCATCTTATGTACATTGATTCACTCACCTGCTTATGGGAAAAAAAGAGTAATTGGGTAATTTCATCAGTGAACACTAGGACACAGATGAAGCCAGAACATCTGCCTGAACTGCAGTAAACTAATGTTGAAATTCTCCACAGTCTCTGCTTGGGTGCATTATGTGACAGGCTGGAGTTAAATTCTAAGTCAGATGCTTGAGATTATGCAGCACTTCACTGCACATGTCAAATTTGCTCTGATAGTTTCAACACTACTTCAAAACAGAGTTTCTCACTGAATGAACAGGAATTAGTATGGCAACCTGCATGTCGCTCTCCTATTTATTTATTTATTCTTTTTACGTTCAGCCTCATATTTTCAGTTTTCTATGTTTCTATTATGTTCTTAGTGAAAAAAATCCTGAAAAAACTAGTTATTTAACAACATATTTTTACATAATTACTGAATACGTTGGATAGGAGCATTAGAAAACTAATACAAACAGTTGATTTTCTGTCAAACAAGACAGAATGCAATGATCTATTTTGGTTTTAGTTTTGGGAAATAAATCTCTATTTTGTGATTATTTTGCTTAGGCTTTTATGTCCAAAGTAACCAGGAGTTGGTTTTTTTTAATAAATAGTTCTGGAAATCACTATCATCTCAGTTGGTCACTTGATCCATTCAACCTGGAAAAGAGGAGACTGAGGGGAGACCTTTGAGGGGCAGACTCTGTGATAAACAGTGACAGAAACCGAGGGAATGGCCTGAAGTGGTGTCAGGGGAGGTTTAGGTTGGCTATTAGAAAAAGGTTCCTCACCCAAAGGGTGATTGGGTGCTGGAACAGGCACCCCAGGGGTGGTCACAACACCAAGCCTGACAGAGTTCAAGTGTTTGGGTACATGGTGTGACTGTTGGGGATGGTCCTGTGCAGGGCTAAGGGTTGGACTCGATGATTCTTGTGTGTCCCTTCCAACTCAGCACATTCTGTGATTCTGTGTAATATAGCATTAAAGTGATGATGTAGACTTTTTTTCCTTAGCACTTGAAAGGACAATAAAGGGTATTTTTAAGTTTATTGATTTTGTTCTATTTTGTTTATGCCATGGTTGTTATTTGGAAGAGCTTTTATTGATTTTTTTAATATAATTGCATGTCTATCACCTAAATTTCCCCTACCTTGCACTATTTACTGCCAATTATTCCTGTGTTAAGTGGTTATAAAATGGTTCCAGTTTATGCTGGTAGCTTATACTCACACTATACAGGTATGAATGATTACCAAACAGTGAAAAACTGGTAAGAAATTGACCTTTGATAATCAAAATATGTTTAATAATTATTAATGACAACAAGCCTGGAAAGATATCTTTAGAAAAGGTAAGCCAGAAAGATTCTGTTCCATGAGACTTACAGGCTACAAAAAAGGAAGAGGTTATAGAAGCACTGTAGAGGGAAATATGTTAAAAAGTTGGATTTTGTAATATCTCCGGAAAATAAAAGACCATAAATGAGGAACGTGGGACAGATTATCTATTCATAAGTTAATTAATGGGCAGAATGGACTGCAAGCACTGACATGGAACTTTCAACTACAAGCACACACATAGACCCTTTAGATAAGTATCTACAAGAGGAAGAAATTACAGGGTACAAATGTTCAACAGGCTTAGATGAACCACAAGGTATTCTTTCATGCTGCAGTATTATTTTATTGAAAATATTTTCCCACTTACTCAAGATAAGCCATGCAACTGATTCCCAAGAAAAAATTTTAAAATTAAATGAATAAAAGTTCTTTCCACTATAGTTTCTTTGATATTGTTAATATCATCAGGAGCACATCCAATACTTATAACCCAGCTCAAAACTCTGACAATCAGTCTGACAATACAGGTAAACAAATTCCATGCTGCAACCATTACCTAGGTAACCATCCACAGAAATAAACTCCACACGGTGCGAGAAGAAATGAAAACATCCACACTCTTTATGCCTTTCTGATCCAAATTTTTCCATTACTATTGACTCTGAATTTGCTTATTACTAGGCTTATTCATAGAGGCAATCTGACCTTTAGTCAACAAAAACTTAAAAATAAAGCATCACCTTTTTCTCACCAAAGCATGTAGGACAATGGGATTACGCTCAAGTACAAAGATTTTAGTATGCTGAAATAGAAATGGCAATCATAAATTTTGTAACTGAAAAACACAAGTAGGATAAAAAGCCAAACTAAACCATAGACAAGTCATGGTAATGACATTCATCTTTCTTAGAAGTGAGAAGTACTTTGTACTCACCTCCAGGAGAGTGATAGTATGCAAGGTCTGATAATATGTGAATATTCTATATTACTGTTCCCTCATTAATTGCAAAATTCTCTTCATCATACCAACAGCAGAACCGCTCAAAAAATTTTCATATAGCTCTTAACTACCAGACTGAATCCATACTTTTATCCTAAACTTCTACAGAGTCGGTCACCAGTCCTAATTCTAGCTTTAACAATTCTGCTCTAGAGGGTTTCTTCCTCTAAAATCTTAGTCTCTGTAACCAGTTTCTCTGTGTCTGGAATCTCTAGAATAGTGAGAAAAAAAAAATTAACCCCCCAAAAAACTCCAGCCTCAAATCACAATCATTCCATATTTTCAAGACTTTCAGGCGCAAGAAGTCCTTGAGTACACTATTTCTTTCCACACAGAGTAATAAAGCCAAACCCAAGAACCTTCCTTCTGCCAATGTTACTGATTGAAATTTAGGCTGAAAAAGTACTAGTGGTATCCTAGCTAACAGCTGAATATTATTCTAGGAACCTGTCACCAGAAGAAACAACCAAGTGATAACAAGAATAATTAATAAATACATTAGCTGAGACTTGCATAACAGCTGTTTTCTGGGAAGAGACTACTTTTAGAAATAAGTAAGTAACATCGACTTACTTGCTTTGGAAATAAATAGTAAGATGAGGGAGGAGGGATACTGAGAAGGGGGTCATGATATATGAGAAATAAGTATGTCTGACTCAAACCAGGACCAAAGTATCCCATTTTTTAAGGCAAGCAGCTACCTATTTCATCTCTGGCTGACAAGATTGGGTCTACTTAGACTGAACCTTCTTCCTTCTTCACTTTCTATGTGCTCAGGCCATTGCTCTTTCTGCTGAGGGAGAAGGAAAGGATTTTGTGTTTGTATGTGTTCTCCATTTCTCCTTACCGATGTCACCTTCAACACCATAGAGAGCAAAGTAGAAAATCCTAAAGCCTCTTAGACCCTCTCTCCTGGTTTCCGTTTCCTTTCTATGAAGTAGAATTAGAAGCAGCACGAATCCCTCTCTCATGGTACTCACAACAATACATCAGGGTTGTTTCTGGCATTGAAAAAAATCTACAAAGGAGAGTAGAGAGAAGGATGAAAAGAGAAAGAAATCTCTGCAAGGACATTTGGAAGAGAAACTCATAATCACTGACATCCTTCATTTCCATACATATACAAAACTACATGTTAAAGTTCTATTAGAAGAATCTTGAAATACCATTTATCTTTCAAAGGCTTTTTTTCTACTGAAAGTCTGACCTCACCTTTCCATCATGATCATTCCCACTCATCGATCTCTTCTGTAAAATCCAGCCTAGTCAGAAATACTGAAAAGCACTGAGTAACTCTGTAAGCATTATAATGGGTAGAAGATATATGAGCAATACTTGTGGCTAGGTCCACCAAACAAGAAAAATTTAGAGAGGTAGCAAGTGAAAAAGTGTTTACTGTGTAGCATGTACAAATACCTGTTTATTATACATTCACCATTCCCTTAGCCACCCTTTGTACTTCTTCAGGTAAGAGAATAGAAGCAAACATCTTCTGATCTATTGGGGACTTACTATGAGGACTTTAGAATATACTTGTTAGTCCTGTTTGAATAGATTTGGACTTATATCCTTTTGCAATAATAATGATAGTTTCTTATTCTATTTTTTTGTGTTTTTTTTTTCTCCTCCCTGAATTTATACAAGTGTGCATAAATATGCTAATCCATATAAATTCAGATTTGTTTGTTTGATAATTGAATCACTCAATAGCAATAACACTGTAAATGTCACAAGAAAAGACTGTAGTTTGTTGGCAGAAAGCATTTACAAATAAATCATCAGTTTGCCAGGTGTTTGTATTAATATTCACTTATTTTTAATCTAATTAATCTTACTGCTTTTGATTCAGCAGAATCAGTTGTTTCAAGTTATTTAGAAAGTTAATTGGAAAGTTCAGGTATGATCTGAAGTTTCCGTGTCTATTTCATCTCAGTGTCTTTGTCGGTTCCAGGTTCTGGCATAGTCCTCAGCAGTTTTTTTTCCCGTTCTTGATATTTCTAAAATGTAAAAAGTAAAGGGTGAATTACAACTATAGAATATTCTCCAACTCTGATTTCTTTCGGCATGTTAATGTGGGAATATTTTACGTTGTACGGAGCCACAAATGCTTGCTGTCTAACTCTCAATTGCATTACAGTGGTAAGCGCATTTCTGACAACCATCTGGTTAGACCATATTTTCTCCTGATCGGCCCATTTGAAATTAAAATAATGACAAAAGCAAGGAAGTTAAGATGAGAACTGTCAAGCAGTTGAATCTATAATTCTACTGTAGGTTGTATGGGTTGCTTTTATGTTTGCTGATGCTGCAAAGAGCATTATACAACAATTCTTAACTAATGTAAAGTATGTCTAGTTATCATTGATATATTTCCTTATAACAATTATATATACATATATATAGACTTAAAAATACTAGTTGTGTATTTTATTCCAATAAGAATACATTGTTCTCCTTGTTGCAATATTAACACTTTTGGATGCACATTTTATACATTCATGTAGTTTTCACCTTGCAAATTATTCACTCAAATCTTCTTAGATCTTACAGGGATTTTCATTGTATATCCATCGGCTGTTTATTTTCTCAATTTTTTTTTCAAAACTTAAACATTTTCTGAACAGTTTTGTACAACAGCAAACAAAAATAATTATTGGTAGGAATAATATTATGAGCATGAGTAAATGTATCCAGAAATTAGAGTGTTTCAACCATTTAGAGGGCAAGAACTCTGCGAAATTGTGACCCATGTCTGCACAGTGTGCCCTCATTAATCCAACTCCCTGAACTTCATCCAGATGTGGTTAACTGGTTGGCATCATCACTGTATATTTAGTTCACTATTGTTGTCCATGCTGTGTGATTCAAGTCCAGTGTTATGAGGACAACAGGAAAAACTACCACTATTATAAACATGTGATAAAATACACAAAATGTTGTGTTATCAAGCATAAAGCAATGCAAAAATGACTCTCTTTAAAAGTTTATGCTAATTAGAAAGATTCTGCTGGTTGTTGAAGAAGAGTTGCCTTGAATGAAAACCAGAGTTTCAGTAAGGTAGGTTCACCATTCCATTAGCAAAAATTTCAAATTAATTCAGTGCATGAGGAAAAAAGTATTTCTGATAATTCTTCATTTGTGCCATGTGTTCTATCTACCCTCTGCAAAGAATCAGGCTGGATGTGTTTTATCTTGCCCTTTTCTTTCATTCTTAAATCAGTGATTATCTTATCTAATGAGTCTTCACATGAAAGTCTTTGTCAGATTCTCAGTGGAATACCTTTGAGATGCTAACACTCCACACATCTACATCAATGGTTTGTCATTCCCTATTGTCACTTAATGCAATTGTTTAGTGTTCCATAACTGCATAGAAAAAGTGTTATAAGGAAAGACAGTACTGCATTTTTTACTGTGAACAGCAAAAAATACTTGTGAGTGAAGTGCAGAAGCTACTGTGCTAAAAACCTCTCTGGGAGAAATGTTTGAGTGAAGATTGTGTTGGTAACATGCAGCTTCATAGTGCAAACTGGTTATAAACTGCACTTGAGCTGAAAACACAAGGAGTCTGGACCAAAAAGCACAACACTGGTACCGCTTGTCTAGCAGTTGTTCAGACCTAGCTTCAGCTGCAGTTCCCAGGACCTTGTAGGTGACTGTGACAGGTTTCTATGCCCCAAGGCTATTCTACAGGGACTGCCACTCTCTAAACCCCCACTGTCACACTGCTGCCCCTTTTTGCTTTGAGAAGCATGATGCTATGTGGCATCCAGATCAAGACCTTCCTGAATGTGTTCAACCATTCAAAAATTAGGTTTTGCTGGTTTTGTGGTTTTGTTTGTGCACAATCCCAAAACATCCCTTCTTTCCTGGGAAGGCCTCTTTCCCTGTGTGGTATTACTTTTTCTTCTTTGCACCAGTCTCTTTCTGAAGTTCAAAAATTCAAAGCCCAACCTACCATATTAGATAATTAGATAATTTCCTTGAAAGAAGGATAGAAGTGAATGTAGGTACATAAAAATTAGGCATTTTCTAGTTTGTACAAGATAAACTTAATACAACATACTTTATTCCTCACTAAAATATGAAATGTAACATGAGACTGTTTCATTATTAGTAAATTAAACATCTGTCAGAAAATGTAAGTAGGTTTCTAGATACACAAACCTGCCCAGCCATACCTATAAAATTGTAAGAGTTCAGGTCTGGTTTTGTCCTAAGCCAGTCAGCAGTCTCAAATAATGTCCTGGCTCATTGGCAGTTACGGTAGAACAACCTAAAGCATAGTTTGGATGTGGCTACCTAGTAATAGAAAAGAAGAGAATTTAAAATCATAGATTTAGACTGTTCTGTAACTGTTCATAATTTTACTGACAGAAGGTTATAAGTCTAATTAATTTCCTGTTTTAGATGCACTCTGAGTCTATTCCAGCAGGTTTCCACGAGGTTATGGAGTCTTTCTCTTCTCTTGCTTGTGTGAATTTAAATATTGTACAAAACTTGAAAGAAGTTGAATAAGAAAGTTTGAGAAAGACCTAATTCTTAATATCTTTCAACCAAGAGAGCATATGGGACATGTAATAGCTGATAATTAGTCAGGCAAAAAAAGTAGGAGTTCAAATCAATCTTTCATATACCAGATCATCTGACCCTCTCCTTCTTTTCTATGTGACAGGCACTGTACACGTAATCAGTGGAATATTTCTGGCCAAACATAGTTGTCTTTATCTGAGCTGACATATCTACACTGGAAGAGAATGAATGTCTCTGGAACACAGTGCAGTCCTTGTGACTATTCTTGCTAGTAGACTCTCTGAGGCTAACCCTCTAAGGTAAGGCTGGGAGACACCCATGACCAGGGGAGGCCCTGTCTAGGGTTTCTCAAATGGCAGTGATAATTATATTCAGAACCTGACTTGCCTTTAACTTTCAGTAAAATCTAGATTGCTATCCAGCTGTGTAAATATTTACTCGAAGAGATAAGAAATAGCCTGCAAGAGTTATGACTATATTGGCTAAATCTCCATTTAATACAGAAATTCACACATCCATTAATTTAAAGATTGATTTTTCTTCATTAACCTGCTCATTTCCATGGAGTCTGTTTATCAGTGACTTTCTCCATGCACTGGCGAGCACTAGTGAAGATTTTAAAATCAAAAGACATTAGTGGGAGTGTGCATTCTGCAAAACTAGACTAGTGCTTCATGCCACTCTCAGTTCTGTTTTATGATCAATTAATATACACTATCCTTCAATTTTTGGTTTACTTTCCTCAGAAGAAAGACATCTGCCGCCTGAAAGTGATCCATGCATTTTTGCCATCTTTCCAGAACAGATAGTAATAGGAAACAATATTGTGATCGCTATAAACCAGACAGCTTCCCTTGCTTTAGACTTTCTTTCTTTTAGGTCACCCAAATAATTTTGAGAGAAATTAGCTACAATGTCACCATCACAGATTATGCATTCAAATAAGGTTGGAAATCAGTAAAATCCTTTGTAGACACCTAAGCAATTAATCTTGTTTACATAAAATTATAACATGCAATTATTTTTGGTAGTATATGTCTAGCACAAGAGAAATACTGACTGTATCACTGCAATAAAAGTGATTTAGAATTAAATAAAAAAAATTTATAAAGTTTCTTGGGATTATGCTTCTTTTTCTTTGCCAAATTTTAGTGCAAGAGAGCAAGCAAAGCTAAAGTACAGTAGTAAACCTGTGATAATCTACTTCAACGTGAAAAGTTAAAAGCCAGGTGTTACAAGCTGACCATGGAAATTTATTATGGGTCAGTGGAAGATAGTAAAGTGGTTACACTAAATGACACAACATCCAGACATTTTAAACAATCATAGTAGGAGATCCAAAGGCATATGTGGAATCATTTCCAATTCATAATCAATTGAAATTACATGGTTGTCTACTGATTTTCCATCCTCCAGAACATGTTAATCTATGTTATTAATCCATGGAAAAGCAGTTGTGGTTGCAACTTTTTACATTCTGATAATGCACTCCTCCAGAGCCATATACAAAACTCACAGAAATTAACAACACCAGGTATGTATATTTTGTATTTTGCTGTGATATTTTGTGCATCACACTGTTAAATTTCTGCAATTCAGCAAGAAAATATATCCCTTTCTTGGAGGGAAAAATAAAAATCTATAAAGTAGTGTCCAATCACCATAGACACAAAAGAGAACTTTGCTTTAATCAATATGTTACTCTGAAGAGCAAGACCAAGAAAGACAGAAGGGGCTAACAGTCTGTTTCAATTAGTTCTTTGTGTCAAGCCCCAAGAGCACCAATGAACTGACCGGACTTCTGACTTCACCTCAGATCTGACTTGATGTATTTGATGATCATCAGACTGCCAATGAAACCTCAGCTTGCTCACTTTCTTCGCTGTCATAGGACAGCGCTCTGGAAGCTGAGGGCTCTTCTCCTACCTACTTCCCCTACTTCCAGTTGTGGTTGTTGGCCAAAAAACCCAACCCAACCCAACCCAAAAACTCTAAAAAGAAAAGTAGATAATTTCAACCTAACTAATGTAATTATGTGCAAATTTATTAATAGCATCTAGCAACGAACTCAGAACTTTTTAGAATCCTAATATGCTTTTTTAAGGACTCCCTGTTGGTTTTTTTGGGGTTATACTTTTACTGCTAATTTTAACTTTCCTGCAATAGCCTTCCCTTAGTATTACTCTTTTACAACCCCTGTACATAAGGCCACAGGAAAAGGATCCTTAGTCCCAGCCTAAGTATTTGACAGAATAAAAATAATGAATAATAATGGGAAATAATGAGGTGTTAATATATTCCTAGGGCTATTGATATTAGTGGTGGAGCTCTCTTCTTGCCACAAAGCAGCTGACCCAGCCAAAGCATATAATTACTGTATGATTAAAAATCTGAAATATTTCATATTTTGACAAATCAGCACAAAGTTCATGGCTGGCAAATTCACTGCAGATCACTTTTCTCTCTGAAGACCTGGAATTCAAAACTGAAAGGTCTATGCCTGAAGATATGTTATTGAGGGTAAAATGGCATGGGAGTGCTGGTGTGGAACTACAAGTTTATTGCTACTTCTAACAAGAATTTAGTTTCAATGCATTGCTGTGGGATTTGGGAACTTCTGATATTTCAGAAATATTGAAAGATTCTTTTTGAAGATACTATATTTCACAGTGTTTGGTATATGAGTTCTTTGGATAATTTCAGTCTCACTTCAAACAAGTTATTGTATAAAATAAATAATCTAAGACGTTAAAATGAAGTAAAACTTATATCCTACAGAAGTCCTTAGGTGAAAATTTATTCTTAAAGTATATTCAAACAATTTAAATAACAAATTTGTAAACCTTGTAGCATAGTCATGGACAATAACTTCCTCTTGAATTGGTGCAATTTTTTCCAAATACATTTTGTGCTATTAATTGTGCACCTCTTCAATTGAACTGCAGCTGTAAGCAGTAATAAATGAAAAGGCATTACTCTAGTCCATGGAAAAGGTTAAATTTGGTGGCTAAATTTATCTCTTATGCATTTAAAGAGCCAAATTCTTTAGGCAATCAAGATAATTTTCCAAATATTTTGAGAATCAGTCTTGTATGTCTCAGCTTTTCACCAATACAAGAATAACACACAGAAATAGACATGCTCAAGCCAATCAGAATACAGAGTCACTGAACAGCTATTGATGCCTACCTGCATAGGTTTTTCCTTAGCTATGCTTTTCTCTGCATACTGGTTGGTTGAGCTTATCTGATTTGCATAATCACTGTACGGTTATTTCTCAATAGTTCAGGATGTTCAAGCTGTTTACCAGCAACAAAGATGCAGTCTCAGCTTCTCTTTCTCTGCAAAAGATGTAGAAAATCTCTAAAATTTATATGAAAGTATAGAATAAAATATTCCAAAAATCAAATAAAATGGAGCTGTCAAGCATTTTAAAGGAAAACTGTATTAAAGGATTGATTCACTGGATTACGTCTATTTCCATAAGCATACTCCTCCCCATCTTAATCTTTATCTTGTGCAAGCAGGTCAACAAGGTTCTTGTTCTCACAAGAATTGTAAGATTTCTATCTACTTCTTCCTAGCCTCATTGGGAGAATCCCACTCTATCCCTTCTGTTTAGTAACATATGTAGTTATTTCTGAGGAAAGAAGAACCTAGCAGATGAATGCAAAATGGTAAGAAAAAAGTGAAGAAAAATGGAAAGAGATAGAAATAGGACTGTAGGCAGAATTTAGTAAAGCGAAGGCTTGGACAAACGTAGCAGAAGGTATACAGCAAGGATCAGAAAGATGCCTCTGTGTTTTTAAATAAAGTTTAGAGTTGGTCCATCATTTGCCTTTGAACACATCTTTGCCCACGTTTCACTCATAACTTTT
The DNA here is from genome assembly GCF_003945725.1 of Corapipo altera. Lineage (NCBI taxonomy): Eukaryota > Metazoa > Chordata > Aves > Passeriformes > Pipridae > Corapipo > Corapipo altera. The sequence goes on from NW_020884872.1 coordinate 66,662,485, forward strand.
CACTGTCACCAGGTTTACCACCATATTCATGTAGTCTTATGTAATTCTTCTCATTGATATTTACAAAGAGATTAAACTGTGGTAATTTAATGAAGTTTAAGTCTAGAACAGATCACTGGCTTCTCATTATAGTTTCTTTTCTATAAAATGACTATTCATTTAATTCAGAAATCTGCGTTTTCAAAAGCTTTTGGCTATTAGTAAAGATTTTTAGTCTGTAAGAGACTAAACTATGACTTCCATTAGATGATTTTTTTTGTGTTCTCCTGAAATTACCTTTAGATGCAAATATTTATGGGTCTTGCAGAGTGCCAAGAAGGTTGGGGTGGCAAAGGCTGATGATTTCCTTACTGCAAACATGCAAAGGAACTATCTAAAATTACAATGTCAGTGTTCCTTGATCCAATGCAACTGGCATATGAGAAGATGGTTCAGGGTGAAAAATGAAATCAGAGTGTGAGGTTGTGATGAGAATTATTTGTATCACTTATCACAAATGTTTGCAGCTCGCCACAGAGAAGAATGCAAATAAGTTCTTCCTGATTTAGCTTCTCGTGGGCACTAGAGAAAACTCAAATTAAATTGCTTCATCTCTGCTGTCCTAAGCCCTCAACACTAGAAGACTTTTATTTGCCTTCTAAATTCAGTGGGGTTCAGACATTGATTTTGGTTTCTTCTTACAGTATTTATGGCAGTGAAACCTATATAAACATTTAAAGGTAACTGAATATACTACTTCTGCTATACCTTCTGTAACTAGATACTATCTCTTGCAATTCAGACATATATTTTCATGATAGGTGCTATTATGAGAATTTAGAAAAGATTTTTACCATACAAATATGACTTAGATTTTACCAGTTAGATTGTTTCATTCCATCTTTATTCTTTATCTTTCTTCACAAATATAGAAATACATTTCTTACAGAATACTTCCCTGGAGCATTCAGACATATGATTTAATCCATAAAGATGATTGTCTATCTTGTCCAGAAGTAGCATTTAATTTTTGAAAATGCTATTCTGGTTTTTTTGCCTCCAAAAAAAGTTGCTGATTCATTTACTTGGGAAAAAAAATAAATTAAAAAACCCACAACCAACCAACCAAACAAAAAAACCCCCACAAATGTAAAAGCTACCAAGTTTGTAAGTCTGTAAAATTAGTGTCCTCCCACATACTTACAGAGGTCAAAGGTCCCATGTTAGAGTGCAGTGTACCATCTTTTCTTCCTTTCCCATTGTGAAAAGTACTTACCATCTTGCTGATCACCTAGTAGCAATGGATTTCCCACTCATTTATTCTTCATTCTTTCTACAGTATATTTTGAATACTGTGTTTATGAATTAATTTATTCTTTTGATCTATATAATAATAGTTTGTGTGTTAGTTTAGAGGAAAGTTTCAAAAATATCTTCAGGTGCAATGGGGAATAACTCATATTTTTCTCACTATTCTTAGCTTTTGCAATTACTAAATTAACATCTCTGTCCTGCAATAGTCTTCATCCCCTTCATCTTCTGTGAAGAAACTAAGGATAATGCACAACATACCTAAAATGCCCAGTGAATTAGTCCATTGCTGAATGAAAAATTTCTATATATTATGATTCAAAATCATCTACATACCTACAACTTCCACAAACAGTACTTAATATTATGAGGTAACAACTGGCACAAGTAAGATAGTACTAAAACCATCTCACTTATATGCAGGAAGTATTGAGTACCTGAGATGACATCTAAATTCCCTTATTCTTATTTTTATTCTTTGAGTTCCTACTTTACTTCACTGTAAACTACCTCTAACGTTCCATATATTATTATTAAATATTTCCAGTGTAACAACTCATAAAACTGTTCATCAGTGTTATCTTCTATTACTCACTGTAGGTCAAATTGATTTCTCCTGATGTCTCATGTGAAGCTTGTTCAGTTTCCAAATCAAAAGAGACTAGCTGCATTCATAATACTCTAGCTGCTAATCCTGATAGAAAAAAAACCCTCCCTTGTGTCCCTCAGGTGCTTTGCAAATGGTGCTAGCTCTAGTCTATATCATGGTGATAGGGATCAGTTTATCCTTGTGCAGACACTTACACCTGGTTAGTTGTCTATCTCTTCAGTTTCCACTGATTTTACTGACTTGTGGCATGATTCATTTGATGACACAGGGATGTCTAATGGCATTGAGATGTGCTAGACTATCTTGAGTAGTTTCAGCTACTGTTACAGAGGGATATTAGCAGTGCTTCTGTGTCAAGTATAACAACTCTACACAGATGTCTTCAACAGTGTCTGACATGTCAAATCCCATTACCAATTATGTTTAGACAAATTAGTTCTTGGATCTCCACTAACCAGCATAATAATTTAGATGAATTTAGCTATTTTTATGTATGTACATTCAATTCAGGGCCTCAATTATGCTGAGTGCAGATGGTGTTCTGTGGCACTTGAGATTTCTTAGTAGATTTCACCTGGCTTCCAGCTGCTTTTTCAAGAGGGCAAAGATGTTCTCTGGAGCCTGTTATATACACTATGCAGAAGCGTTAGAAGTCCGTGGGTAGACCTTTATGTTGAGGAAAAAAATTAAAATCCCACACTAAGTGCCTGAAACCTGGAGCTGAATTCCATCATCACCATTTTTTTAAACAGAGAAATAACAACTTTTCATTTTGAAATTATCAAGAAGATTAGGTTATTTCAAAATGTATTTGAATTGGAAAATCTGTTGAAACTGACTTTTGTGAAAGAAACCACTTGATACTGAAGTCTCATGAAAGAATCAATGACAAGCTATTTATTCTCTTATTATCTAATTTGTATAATTCTCTGCAACACTTGTATTTTCTCCTCTAAGATAGTTTTAAGTTACCTTAGCTCACATTGTCTTATTCTTCTTTGTTATATTTGTTCTCCAAATAATATGAGTCCATTTTAATTTCCTCATTAAAAATACTCCACAAAACACTGACATGTTCGTAAACAAGTTTTGGCATCTTTTAGCAAGCTTTGATGGATTATAAACTTGCTCTTTTAAAATATTATTGTTTAGGAAGAATTAATTTTTACACAGTTTCAGAAGCTTCTCTATTTATTGGTCTATTCTGGTCCATTAATTTTTTAACTCTCCCATATAAACTTGTTTTCTTATATTTCCTGATTATAAAGATACTGAATTGTATTACTTTTGTATTGTTTTGAACCATTATGGATTTCTATCAAAGCACTTCTTTCTTCATCAAGTGAGGTGTTAAGGTGAGGAATAATACTAAGGGGTTTTTTTCCTATTTTTTATTAAATCATTGGGTTAAATGAAGAGCTGTTTCTTTTCTACTTCATTTCTTCACAAAAGTTTTCTTGTCACTTTGTTTAAGTAGGAAAAGGTGACATCTAAATTGTAGACAGACACATTCTCGGGCACATACAGTATATCCATCAGTAGCACTCAGAGCAGCTGATGTTTTGGTGTTGGGCTGGTGCATGCCCCCATCCTGAGAACAGGTGAGCACTCTCTTCTTTCCATTATGCGGTGCCATCCATGAAGGGAATGGAGGTAGAGTGTGCACCTGATCTCAAGCTGCTGGGCACTCAGAAGAGGTGCCCAGGTCAAGATGAAAAGTGTTCCTGGTGGCTTTTCCTTCAGACACTGATAATTAACTTTTCTTCTATTGTCTTGAGAAGAAACACACAGCCAGCTACTGTCCTATCTTCTATTTGATTTTCCTTCATTCTGTAAGAGATAAGAATAGCTACAACAGTAACATCCATCTGAAGGCCAGTTCAGGCAGTAATCAGTCACGTTATCTAAGAAAACCCTCGTGTTCTGCTATCAGTTATATGCTCTTTATTAACTGATAGAATCGATTTTACTTGGAATCTAACAGCTGCAAGAACAGTCATCCTGGGAAGCTATTGTTGAAACTCCTGGAAACTTCTAACTCCCACTGAGTAACTTCAGAGGGTTGACACATGGATCAGCATTGTCTCTAGATTACATCATCTCATTATCTGAGACTTGTAACTTAAATATCTGTACTTACAGGTTGAGCCTAGTGAACCACGTGTCACTCTAACCATGTGTCATTCTAATGAAACATCTACATAAAACATCAGAAGTCTCCATGGAAGGGGGAATTAATTTTAATTCTCATGTATATTTTCCATTCAGAAGAGAAAGTTAAAAAGAGCTGTTTCCTAGTAGGTTGGACTTTCTGATGTGGAAACCATAATGTGACTAAACAAACTAGATTTCAGTTTCACTGCAGTCTTTGATCTCCAAACTTTATAAAGCACTTTAATAGCTAAAGAGAAAATTCCCCCACTCCCCCACCAAACCGAAAATTTTGATTATGTAGACCAAACCAAACAATATTTGTTCTTAAAAAAAAAAGACATAAAGAATAACCAAAATCTTACAAAAAGTAAAAAATAAAAATATTTTCACATTAGCATAATCAAATAAAACAGGGAAAGGAGGCAGAGGAAAAAAACAAAAACACTTAAACACTTCTCCCCCTGTTCTAGTTTTTCACTAAGCTTTTCTAGACTCTTAAGAAAGGCCATGGTAAAATGAAACTAAGCTGTAGGAACCATAAACCAAAGAGGTATCCCTCTTCAAAAAACAGTGAAATCAAAACACCCACATTCCCACATTAAGCATTATTCTTCACACTGTTCAGTCTTTGCAAGCATATTGTTACAAAACTGGGTCATTTCCCTTAAAAAGTATAATAATGTTACGACTAAGAAATATATCAAAAATTATACACAGAAAGTGCATCAGTTAAGTTAAAAGAAAGTAGGACAATTGTACTTAATTTATACTTCTCACTAATATGCTTATAAACAATACAAGACAGAAAGTACTTACTCGTTGTTGTATGACTCTTCAGAACTTATCTGTATTTTAGGAAGGTATAGAATTTTGACTATCAATGTGTCTAAAAATTAATATTTATTATGCAGAAAGTAACAAAACCTTTTTCACCATAAAATCTCACTTCCCATTATGCATGTTGAAGTGCTTATTTTCTAATCTGTCAGAAATAATACTGAAATATCTTATCTCTGAAATAAATTATCAAGCAGCTTTCCCGTTAACATTATTTGGTGGGTTTTTTGATAACAGTATTTATGACCATCTTGGAGACTGCTCTTAAAAAAGCAACTCTGGTTGGAAAATGATATTGTTTAAACAGATCATCGTTTAAACAAGATTCAATTTCATGTTGTCCAATTAGACAAAAGTATACATTACTTTAATAGCACTGTGCAAGATATGCCGTATTCTCTTATTTGTTGTTTTACTGCTAATATTGTTTCTTAACTGAATTCATAATATTTGGTTATGGAGAACAGGCAACAGGGTTACATTCATATATTATGTGTCAAATGAGAGAAGTACACCTTACAAAGTAAAATTTCTAACAACAGTCTAAAATAAGGTATTTGCTGTAATTCTGTTAAAATTAGTTTGTTACATTCTTTGTACTGTGATAGTAATGCATATGTAATTTTATTCTACAGTCTATTTCAGTAAATTTCAGGTTTTCAAATGAATAATGATAAAGTTGCAATTAGTTGTATTAATTTCTATCCTTATATTGATAAGCATCATCACAAATCTGAGACTTTTATTTATGTTACTAAATAAAAGAAGATAAAGGGATGAGTTTTCACACTATAGATTACTCCTTACCCAGTTCCTGGCTTTCTTTTGGACCACTCTAGCTATCTTTTTCCAAGACAGTCGAGGTTCTAGCAAAGACTTGCTCAGCTGCAGACTGGGTTGTTTTAATTTCTGTCCCTTTTTTACTTAATAGCTTAGACATACCCTGAGCATCTTCTCTCAGTAATTATATTGTCCTTTCTGTTCTCAGAGGACTAGAATATGTAAAAACTGATTCACTAAAAATAAAATGTTACCCAGTAAAACCAGGGAATGAAAAGAAGACTGAGAGGGATGGTAAAAATGGACATAAGGAACTCATTATTACAGTATAGGCTACATCAAAATATTACTAATACATACTGTTTACTTTTAAGAAAAAGAAGGTATTTTTCCAAAGTTAACAAATATAGAATTAATGTCTGAAAGCTCCTTTTAAAATTATAAATCAGTTACATTAAGTGTCTAATTCTGTTGTGGTTTATTTATGTAACTGAATTTTCACTTAACATGGCTATTTGCTATCAAAGTCACGCTTCCTCTACTAGCTTAAGTTAGTGCAGCTTCACTGCAGACTTCAATTTATATTTTATAAAAACAAAGCATAATTAAATAATCCGATCCGCGTTTTGGTGTCGTATCTTTCTCTGTGGATTCACTTTCACCTTCAGTGGTTTATAATAATAACTGAACATAACCATTCCCCACTTAAGATATGATAAAACATGTTGGATGAATACTGTGTCTGAAAACCTTCTAGCCAATCCACAATCAAAAAATTCAAAATGCAAGCAAACGTCTGCATCTAAATTTACCTCTGCAAGACTTCAAAACTGCAAGTAAACTCTTAAAGGTTTGAATATGATTAGAAATGTGATATTAGGCAATACTATGAAGTTTTTCAGAAGTATGACTGTGCACTCCAAAAACATAACTTCTTTTGGAAAAGTAGTAATATTAATAAAAAGAATTTATATCTGTTAGAAGTAGATTATGATGAAGATACACGAGAATTCTAACTTCAGGTACTGGAATGATGGGAGTAAATGAAGTACTGAAATAGATGCCCCTGTTAATATTATATTATTAAAACATGACTTCATAGTTTTCACATAACACTTTTTCAATATGTTGTTTTCCTTTTACCAAATTAGACAGTACTTTACAGAGAGAGATAAATACTGCACACCTGGGAAGAAAAACAGAAAAAATAAGAAGTCAAAATGCTGAATTATCTGATGAGCTGCTTCTAAAGGAAAGTTCAGGAAGATATCGAAAATATGTTTGTTCTCTGTGACTTTAAGAGAAAAACTTTGAAATGCATCTGATGTAACCTAGAAATTCCCCAGTGTTTACATACTTCCTCCATCCTTACCTGAATCTTGTATGCCTACTGCAATATGCAAAGGTCTTGCATTACTAGTGAAATAAGGACAATTAAGGTCTGAGATGGCACATCATTATTTTTGGCATTATGCTTATAATGCATAATTTTGCAAAAATAAGACATTAGCTACTTGTTGAAAAATGTCTGGAGAACTATCGAAACTCTACTCAGTCTCTACTCACAGAATTCTGATTGGCTGAATGACAATTGTTGGAATAGCAGGTCATGTGGGAAGAGGTTTATTTATATCCTTATAAAATATTAACATATACTTATAAACTTATAAAGTACTACTTCTGTGTTGGTGAATATTTCACATTAGGAATCCCACTGCATGGGTGACTAAAAATCCCGAATATATTTGTATACACAGTAAATAAAATAATTGCTTTGTCATGAGATTTAGCTAAGGTCATTGAATGTACTTTAACTTCTGTTAGGAGAGAAGATGTCTTGTTTCATTTTCTTAATCTTTTTCAACACACGTGTGAGAAGGAATTAGGAGGAACCTACACTTGGTATATGTGAAGCACTCGAATTGTTGTAATAAACTCTACAACCATTAGTGAACTGTGAAAGGAAAAGAAGTAGTAGTTCTTTGGCATATAACTTTCATCACTGAGACCTGAAAACTTTTAGGTAACTCAGAGAACAGTGAAAGAAGTTGACTTTTGTAATAACGTAGATTGTCCCACCTTTGTGAAAACGTTTGGTAATATGCAAATAAATATTTTAAAACCTGAGTCCTAGAATTCTAGTCTAAAATCCTTATCCAAGAGAATGTAAGTGAAGTGATAATTGCATAGCACACAACTCAGTCCAAAGTCAGTGACAATTGAAGGAAAACTGACAGAAGTTTCTGGACAATTTGTATGGCAGTTGATTATATATCATGCGTTTATTAGAAGTACGGCTCATACTGCCAAACTTCAATGAACTAACATGTGTAAAATCTCAGCTCTCTTTACAGGAGTTTTCAGTAGATGAGTCATCATTCATATTCCCTGAAACAGGAAATTAGAAGAAGTTGAAGCTATGGGAAACATGATATCAAAGATCTGAAAAAAATGTCCTTTAAAAGCTATTGAACCAAAAGTACTGCCTTCTTAGTGCGTAAATTAAAATGGAGTCTTTAACCTACAATGTCATCATGACTCAGGAAAGCATTCTGCTCAGGAAAGAGAATTTATATAGCTCTTTGTATTTAAATAGGTACCTCTGCATTTGGTAGATCTGAAAAAATTACAAACTAAATATCTAAATCTAGATGTTGTCTTCAGCTATCTTAGCTATGGCTTCAACCTGAACTCTTCCTCATCCTTATCTAATTTTTCATTTTGAGAGAAGTTAAGAGATAAGAAAGTCCTGTAGAAAATTGAAATAATTACATGATTTGGAATAGTTTAATTTTCCCTGATATTTTTTTTTTGTTATTTGAGAAGGTATTTCCATTGACAAATAAAACTAAAATTATGAATAAGTATTATTCTTGTTGGACAGAGTGACAACTCATCAACTATACTTGAAAGCCACCTATCAAGTATTACACTAGAAGCTTGTGGAAGAATCAGGAATCAATGATTTCATTTAGTGCTTTAACCACAAGTTATCAAAGGGCTGTTGTGTTTTCTTTTTTTGCAGGGGTTTGTTTGTTTGTTTTGGGTTTTGTTGTTGGTTTGGTTGGGTTTTGATTTTTTTTTTCCTTTTCATTAAGAGATGTGTTATTTATTGATTAATTTTGACTGGTTTAGAGCATTCACTCACAGTTCATTCCTGCAACCACTGTTCACTTAAAGAAATCTTGACTTATGGGGGACTTTGGCTTTAGCATGTGTATTTTTGGCTGGTTTATGTTTGTGACAAACATAACCTTGGACAGTTTGGAAAGACACTATCTCCTTGCATAAAAACTATCTCCTAGCCTTTGTACTTTGTTTGTAAAGTTACAGGGATTGTAAAATATTTGATTCATTTCTGCTTTCCCCATGAATAGAAAACTATTTTTTCTGCTTCTATTTTCCATTCCTTAATTATTTATGAAAAAAATCAAATCAACAGCTGAAAATAAGCCAGTAAAATGGCAATAAACAGGTTCTTTAAAGTAGGTAGACGTACAGTCAAATTCTGGTTTTCCAATGTAGAATCAGAAGTTTATAGACTTACCAGAGATATTAAACCAAGAGAGATCTGTGAAAAAACTTTTCCCTCAAATGTATGGAAATCAAATCTTGTCCTCTATTAGTCTGAGCTTTACAACATCTGAATTTAAATCATGGATAGATGCCTGTGGAGGCATTAAGACACAGATTCAGTCAGCACATCTTCATGCATTTTGTCTGGGATTCATTTGTCTTATCTTTAAATATTTACAATAGAGACATGTATATTTGTCTTCCTGGATTCTCTTTATAGTGAAGAGAGAAAAATAGGCACTTGCATGGAACAATTAATCTGAAAATGTTAAGTGTCTGCTTTATGATGGAGTGAATCATTCCCCTAGATGAGCCTCTTTCTCTCCACTGATTATAAAGACTGTCTAAACATCTAAATCAGATGGGGAGATCTGCACCACAGATGCCTGTGTTTGATCAGATGAACTCATTTCCCAGATGCTTCTGTCAGGAAGTCTGTTCTCTGCAGTCCTGATAAATTGTAAACTCTCAGAATAGTTCCTGTCTTAGTTTGAACCTTGGCCAACCAGCATTTTCTTAGTACAGGTGGCTTGTAAGTACAAGTCAAAGATCATTTCTACTAAGCAATTTAATATGAACTAAGATTTCCGGAGAGTAAAAGCAGAATTTAACAGTGTGTGTGTGCCATTCTGTACGACTCTAGTGTTGGAGAGTAGGTATGAGCGTGTTTAACTTGAAGGATGTAGTCCATGTGGCTGTGATCTCCACACTAGCTACAAGTAACAATTCTGAATGGGTTATACAGACAGAAATCATGTCTTACTCTTCATATTGGTGTCCGTCTAAATATTTTCATTTTGTATATCCACAATCAGAGCTAGCAGGCACAATATTTTAGGCCACATATTCTACAGTCACCATTAAGAATATAAAAATGGCATTCCAGAGTTCCATTTAAATCTCTGTTTAGATCAGTATCCATTTGCATCTAGTAATGGTCACTTAAGAATAAAGTATAAAATGTAGCAACAGTTTTCATTTGTATACTTTTCCTTTCTCCTTCTGGCATTTTAGCAATTACTGCATTCTCAAAGCTTTCATTCAAATTTCTTGCATATTCGTGAGGATAGTTAGGAAGTTTCCACAACCCTAACTTTAATCCAGTAAAGCTTTCCTTTGCTTTGGGGATATTGTAGTGTTGATTTTTAGATTCCTTCTTCAGAGTCATATAATCAGAGAACAATTTGGGTTGAAAGGGACCTTAAAGATCATCTAGTTCCAACCTCCCTGCCATGGGCAGGGACACTTTCCATTAAATCAGGTTGCACAGCATCATCAGATCTTTCTTTTAATAGAAATAGAGTGAGTGTACTAACACTATTCAAAACTGATACAGGGAACAAGGCAAATTATTCAAACAAAGCACACTAGAAAAACTGTGACTAGAAATGCTGGACACTGTAACAGTCTCCGTGCTTTAGTGGGTAAAAATCAACATGTGTAGTATGACATTAAAAAAAAAATGCAGGATAGTGAAAACATCACAGGATAAAGCATCTTCCCCATGACCCAGACTGCATGCTAGGCACTATTTTCTATTTATAGGTATCCTGAATTTCAATCATATTATCAGGTACCTGCTGAGTCTGGCAACATATCTAATTTCATGTTGAACTACCTGACTGCTTTTTCTCTAAAAACCACTTTCCAGTCTTATTGTCACTGACCTAGCAAAGGTTAGCCATAAATCTTTTTCTCAGCAAGGGTGCTGATAGTTTAAGAGCTTCTCTAATAAGCAAGGCTATATTTCTGAGCTTATAACCTGAACAGCATGAACTGTCATATCTTTCTTTTATTTAGATAGGACTGTGTAAATCCAACAGGCTAGTGAAAAAATTTGCAGATTTTTTGTGTATCTGTGTCTGATAGACTATTTGTTTTATTTTTACTGTCACTGATGAATAGTCATTCATGTTACCTACTCACACTCTCTGCTTCCCTGACTTTTCTCTAAGTAAACTAGAACTGAATGTGCCTTATATGCATGCTCCTTTTATTTAGAATAATGAAAATCAAACTTCTTTCAATACTAAATGTGATATGATTTGTTCCATTTATTAAAGAATTTGCAAGATATTATTTGGGATATAATGTGATCCCTAAACTAAAGAAACCCCAAAGATTCATTTTCCTACACTTAGCTTAACTTAATGCAAGTTGATTGTCTCATCATGTCACTGAAACTGACTGTATTGGACATTAGGACAATGTGTCCACACTGTTGCCATTTAAAATAATTATTCCTGCTAGGAATTGCTGCTTTTTTAAGTCCACCAAATCAGTTACAGTCTAAGAGTGATTTTTTTGTTTGTCAGGAGACTATTCTTACCATACCTAAAAGATGATCCTGATGAACAGTCTGATGATAAAATAATAGTGAAATTTCAAACCATTAAAGAAAAACCTGTGCTAATCTATTTCTTAAAATATCATGGGTTTTTGAGAACTTGTAGATTCATGTGGGAGGAAAAGTATTAGAAATTTATTATATTTCGATATGTATCCTTTCCTGGTTGTCAAACACCTCAGCCTTTAATTGCATAGAAATGTCATTTATGGTCTCCCATTCACCAGTACACAGAATAGCATCTTTCCAAGCTCATAATCAAAATTAAACAAACTTAAATATTAGCTGATAGGTTTTTCAGAGCATGACATGTTCATGTAGTATTTCAAAGACATAAAATAAAAATAGGACATAAAAAGAAAGATAAATATGACAAAAATATAAATATCTATTGCTTTCAGCAATGTAAGAGTAAATTTGAAGTACATTAAGCTTTTTTTTCTTACAAAAGATAGCCTAAAACTGATATAATTGTAAATGAGACAAAGACATGATCTGATTTTGATTTTATTTCTGTCACAAAACTCAGAGTAATATATTAATTTAAAACACAAACCCTTGTAAAGACTGTTTTCAAAAGCACTGCTCCTGGAGAAGGTTAAGTGGAAAGATACAAAGCTTACTCTACCAAGCCTGTTATAGGTAAACAAACAGGTGATTTCAACATTATATTGGCAATTAGCAACCAGATATGTAGACTAAGTTAATCTACTCAATGTATTCGCCTCATGAGGTTATAAATGAATGTTAGATAGCATGCTATTAATGTGTAAAATCCGTATAAGGTATACATACTGTGTTATTCAAATAGTGTATGCAGAAAACAATGTGCAGACAACCTGAAAGAACAGACCTTCCATTAGATGTAGACCTAAAATTTAGACTACTCATGTAGTACAAAGGTATAGTTTCTACTTAGGACTATTACAGTAGTGTAATGTCTTCTTAGCCATCAACTGTCACCATTCATATTACCTGCTCAGAGATAATGATCACATTGTAATAATTAAATAGATTCAAGTAGTTTCTGCAATGCAAAAAACAAAACAGATGTCAAATGGTGTGATTATTTTATTATTATTATTTTTCCCATAACTTTTAAAAACTAAATGTTTGAATGCACTATAAAAGATGGATTCACAGGCATTAACTTTCTGTTCTAGTCACATACAGAATGTATCAAAAAGAGGAGACAGTGTTCCAGTAGATTTCTGGATGTTCAAAAGATCATCAAATCTCCTCACTACAGCAACTGTACTATAGAACAAAATAGCAAGACGTCTGAAAATTTAGGAAATTTTTATTTTATTTTTTTTTTTAGGAAAGCCTGGGGAGCTAAGTCTCCCCTCAATGAATTTGAATAACTAAATTTCAGAAGTTTGGCTGTCTTGCTCCTTGTTGCTACTCATATTCCCATTTTCATGGAAACTGCTGTTGTACTAACTGAAAAATGGGATAAGATGCTTTAACATAATTGCTACTGTACACCACCCTGTTTTCCTTTTATGTTCAAAATGGAGATTATTTCAAAGTACCATTTTCCATATTCATCTTGCTGACATGTGTTTCTATGGAAACAGAAAAAAAGTAATAGTTGAGTCCTAGGAACTCTTGTTCAACTTGGTGACTAAACCTAAAAAATTCTACTTTGAGCAGAAAGAGAAAATCAATTTGAATTCTATATGTAATGGTTAAAAAGTTTTTGCTCATAAATTATTTGAAGAGGATGAAGAAATTTTTTCACTGTGGCGCTCTGGAGAGTTTATTATCCGTTAATTTTCACCTAGTACTATACAAAGTCCATTAATCTGGGGCATGTTTCTGTTTAGAATTAAAAATAAAAGGCATAAAAACCATCTGGTTTAACCCTGTAAAGAAGCTTCTGATTTTCTTTCTTCAGGAAATCAATTAGTTACACAAGATGTAGTGACTAAAATCCACCTTTTCTAGCACAGTGCACTAAAAATTTTTACATACAATCTCAACATTCCTCAAATTAGGCAGCAGTGGTTTTGATTTCCAGCATTCTCAAAAGAGAAAATAAAAATATGGTTTCAGTTAAATATATAAATATACATGCAAGAGAAAGAGGTTGATTTTTATCTTTTTAGTTCAAATAGAAAAATTTATTTGTTTGAAGAGTTTATTTAATTTTATTAGTTTATTTGTAGTACAATACACTCAGTGGGCTAAAGATGCATGAATAGAAACATGGCTGCAGTTTTCCTGTAGTTAAATATTACGTTCAAGTGTTACTCCTTTCTGATCTCAAATTCACTGAGATCAGTAGAAAAACTCACATTGATGAGTTTTAGCAAGCTCAACTCCCTCCAATACTAAACTAGAACTACCCACAAGGATTTGACATGCTTCATTACTGCCCACTTTTAAGTATGATTTAATGCAACAATATCATAGAATCATAGAATGACTTGGGTTGCAAGAGACCTTGAAGATCATCTAGTCACATACCCCCCTGCCATGGGCATGGATGCCACCCATCAGATTAGATTGCTCAAGGCCTTATCCAGCGTGGTCTTGAACAATTCTGGGCATGGGATATCCACAGCCTCTCTGGGTAGCCTGTTCCAGTACCTCGTCACCCTTGTAGTAAAGAATTTTTTCCCAGTATCTAATCAAACCTCCTCTCTTTCAGCTTAAAACCATTCCCCCTTGTTCTGTCACTACATGCCCATGTAAAAAGTCTCTCTCCATCTTCCCTGTAAGTTCCCTTCAGGTGCTGGAAAGCCACAATTAAGTCACCCCAAAGTCTTCTCTTTCCATGCTGAGAAACCCCAATTCTCTTAACTTTTTGTCCTAGGAGACTTGCTCCATCCCTGTAATCAGGGATGGCCCTCCTCTGAACTCAATCCAACTGGTCCATGTCCTTCCTGTGCTGGGGACCCCAGAGCTGGATGCAGTGCTCTGGGTGGGGTCTGCCCCAGTAGAGGGGCAGAATCACCTCCCTCGACCTGCTGACCACTGCTGTTGATGCAGCTCAGGGTATGATTGGCTTTCTGGGCTTCAAGTGCACATTGCTCTCATCCACCAGCAATCTGTTCATCAAGATAAACATGTTCACTTATTTAAAAAAAAAAAATCATGAAGAGAAAGTGGCTATAAAATACAACTCACTAAAATATTAAAAAAAAAAAAAATTATTACATTGTCATTAGAAAAATCTATCATTTTCAATCTTTTATTTTGTACAAAAGTCTGTTCTATTTTTCAACTGTCTCTGTAGTGATATATAGTAAACAGAAATGTAGGTAGCTATGTTATATATAAAAGTGTTCAATGCATACTGATTTGCAGATGAAATTGAAAGCAGATATGTGTGATTGAGAGTCCACCTGTGTTGAATCCTGTGAATGAATTAGATAAGGGTTTATTTTTTTTCTTGTTTCTCTGTAATTGGCTAGTATTTTAATTGTGGAAAAAATAGTGTTTTTCTGAGTTAGGTAAATTAAATTTATAGCTTTCACTTGTGTAAATATCCAGAAACACTATAAAGGGAATGTTATATACAATGGTATAAACATAAATAAAAATGAGAGGTGAAATTGTACCTAATAAAATCAATGAAAGAACTTACCTTGGTTTCTCTTGGGATAATACTTTACTCAAGAAATGTAAAGAAATGTTCTTTTCCAGAAATGTCTGTTACTATTCATAACAAAACAGCAGCTCCATACCTGCTTTCTGAGAAGCTAAGCCTACTCCATAGACTGGTGTTCTAATATATATTATATAAATAAGATTAATGGATAATTTAAGAGATTTTCTAATGTTTCTTGTGATGTGGTGTGTTTTAAAAGTGTTTGTAAATATTTTTTTTTTTTTTATCTAAGTTAGTAGATGTGTAAAATCTGCTCCAGTAGGACAGTGTTTACAGGATATGGGATGGCACCAACTTATTTAAGTTAGAATTTTCCTTCTGGGCTTAATCTTACTGCAATGACTGAAAGACATTTTGTCAGGATGACACGCAAGTGAAAGGTAGCCCCTTATAATCTTTCACAAACATTCTTTAATTAGTTTATTTGTAGTTATATAGTTGGTCTTACTGTACCTATTTTATGAATAGAGACCATTAAATCAATGATATGGGAAGTTAATACGACTTTGCTAGCATCCAATTAAAAATATCCCCTTTCAAAAATAAGTAAGTAAGTGAATAAATAAATAAAACCCAGAATACATTACTGTTTTCTCTTGAGGCAGAAGTTTACTCTGTCACATTGTAAGGAAATGCTGGCACTCTCAACACAGCTGGAGAAATATTTCTTTCTGACAGAACCACAATAAGGGTGAAATAATGCACAGACTTGGTTTCAATATCTCAGTAAGTCAATGATTTCTCTGATTGCAATTTACTTCTGCATTTGCAATTTAGGGCTGAGATCCAGAAAGATCAAATAATTTTTAGAATAAGTGTGACTACTTTTCCAATAGACTTTCTGATTTAGAACAAGAGAAAATGGAGGTGTAAAAATTTGCTCAAAAATTATATTCACAGGTTGAAGGGTAGCATGTCATCTGAACACACTAAATGGAGCAATAGCACATTGAAAATACAGTGCAGAATTCAGTGTGAAATGATAAGATTCTGGTTCCCCATACTTAAACTTCCATTTTTGCCAGGACGTTCACATTCCAGTTTATTCATAATGTCTGGGTATGCTGGGCATACCGGTTTCTGCAGCCACTAAATAAGCTGCAATTTTACGTCCTTGAGCACGAATCATAACTGGAAAAGCTTTCTATCATTCTCCTAGACGAAAGCAGGTAGAATGTGTCTGACTTACTGATGTATAATGTATACATCTAATTATATAAATGCTTATGTATACAGTTAATTGGCATATAATGGCTTATCATCAATGGAAAAAAGATTGTGTGAGACCTAAGTAGAATAGGTAGACTGAGTACAAAAACTGTGTGGACAGGAGATGCAGCTGACAGGGGTTGCTTTTCAGCTTAATAAGGTGAAGTTTGTTCTTGGACTCTTGTCATTGTGTAAGAGAGACTCGAAAGAAGTAAAAGAAAAAAGAAAAGGGGTGTCATGGGCAGTTATAGATTCAATCAGTATTGGATACATTCATAAAATAGTTAAACCCAAGATCAGACATCTAGGAAGCACCCAATTTTCTAATTGTTCTCTGAACCTTTATGAAAGCTTCTTTCAGTTTTAGAAATTTTTTGCCTAATTCTAATTCCCTTCATGCTCTGCCTTAGTTATACCCCAGATTTTTTTTGAGAAGAGCAGCTTTGTTTTCCTAAAGGTATGTTCTTGCTTGTGATCTCTCCACAACTGACAAGGAACCCATTCTTGTCTTGTGTTTTCTCTGCATTAAGTATAAAGATTAAATTTTACCAGTAAATGTCACCCTATGACTGAGTGAAAGTTTAGAGACAGTGTGATTGATCAGTGACTTTGACCTTAAGAAAGGATTCACAAATAGGTTTACAAGACAGAATGGACATAACTTGCATTTCTGACCTCTTAGAAGTGAATTTTTTTAGGTTTATAGTATTCAGACTGCAGTAAATTCTGTCTCTACCATGCTGCTTCTGTGAGAGACTCTCCAAACTTAGAGTGTGGTTCTTACAAAGAAAATAGATTCTTGTTCTGCATAAACACAAATTTTTATTTCTGTTATACACAAACTGGAAAGATTGCTGCTGCTATCAGCTACATTTCTGATGTTAAATTTCCCCCTCCTTATCCCACCAAGGTTCTTCTGTACTTTTTTCTTATTTACATATCTCTGCTTTGTATTAGGAAGACTGTATCAGTGCAATCATTTCAGTAAAATCAAAAGCCTATTTATCCCAGAATTGTTATTCTAAAAAATATGCGTACTGTTACGACTAACTGAATCAGATAGTGTACCTTTAATTTCTTTTGATTTTAAAAACTACAAAAATACCCCAAATCCTGTATTTCCTTTGAGACTAGTGTTTAATCTAATGTGATTTCTGTTTTGGGGGGGAACAACCCCTACTAATAACTTCATACCTTTTATTTTAGTTCTACTTCTTAAAAATAATGGCAAAAAATACTAATAAAAAATATACATGTAGAATTAAAATTCTTAAGACTTCTAGAAACTTAGAAATCTTAGGAGTATAAGCTGCTTTAGCCTTTAAAAGCAGAAGGCTTAAACTCCAAATCAGTTTGAATTCTCTGAGCCAATCTTTGTCCGCTAGAAAAAAAATGAACAGAGGCACAAACTAGATAACAGCCTTTTATGGGGTACAGAAATTAAAGTAACAGAATTACCTTTCAAAGAGATCTCCAGGGCTTTAATGTAAAAATAGCTATTATTTTATTAGACAAGGCTCTAATCCACAGTCTGTTCAGCTGTACTCCAGACTTCTATAAGATAATCAATGCCTTCACTGGAGAGTAGCTTGATTAAAAAAAAAAAAAGGAAAAGAAAAAAAGAGATGTTTGGAGAGGCTGGGGAGCCATCTTGTGGTGATTTTACTTAATCCTAAAAAAAAAAAAAAAAGTCTAGTTTGCATGAAATTGTTCTGATTTCAGTTTATTTAAAGGTTCTCACTGCAGATGTGAAAGGTTTTGGCTGGAAATTTATTTTATCTTTTTCTGTTCATCTGCTCTGTTTAGACATCTACATCGAAGTATATCTAGAATAGATAAAGAAAAAAATCAAAGAATAAAGCAGGCTGCGTTTCCACAAAATTTGTTTGAAAAAGCTAATATAATCCTTTGTGCTGCCTATTACTGAATGTTTTTTTACCAGACACCTTTTCTGCAGAAATATAGAATCATTAAGTAAGAGAATGTCATAGGGGAGAAAGAAAGAATTTCTTTGGATTGAGAAATTTTCACATCCCATTTTTATATCACAGACTTCAGTGATTTTTTTTATTGCTTTTTTTTTCTTTTCATGAAAACACAGTAACTTTTCTGCATGAGAAGACCTCAATAGGAAGTTGAATTTTTGTTCTATACATGTACGTTAAACTAGTAAGGACTAAACAAAGACTTGGATTCAAAGATTTAGATTCTTCTGTGGAATGGCCATTGCAATCGTGCAGAGAATCTATTTTAGAAATTCTAAAAGCAACTGGATAAAGATGAAAAAGGTACATACTTACTGCATTTGAGGAAGAAGCTCTATCTCAGCTGAAATCAAATAATCTGATATTAGTTCCTTGGAATATGTTCAGCTTGCTTCCTACTTGAGAAGACTTATTTACTGAAGTCTAGGTTTGCATTTACTAGCCTAGATAAGTAGCAATAAATGTCATGAATCACTGTGAATGTCAACACTTTCAATGAAAGCAATACATGGACAATTTTTGTTATATTTGTAAGGTACGTAAGGGCAGTGGTTTTTCCTAGATATTATTTCCTTGTATCTCAAAAGAAAGAAAAATATCTTGAACAATATTGCAGGAGACGTAAAGCTGCTTTTCAGAAAATGCATTGCTAAAAAACAATAAGCTCTTGAGTATGTGGCCACCACAAGCTGCTTCGCACACGAGGATAAACACAGTACTTGTTCTTGATGGTTTCTGCTCTCCCCATAGCCTGTTTGTGCTTACTCTTCTTCTCTGTCCCTCCTTTTCTTCTACTTCTTACATTTACCTGTAGGAACCCTAAGTAAAGGCTGTATCACTGTAAGTTGTAAAGGGGTAAATCAGACTGAAATGGTCTCAGAGAGCTCATCCAGGAACCAGGATGATTAATACTGTTATCTTTATTTCCTTCCGTTTTCTCCCCTCAGCACAGTTTGTAGCTTTTCATCACTTCACATATTTTTTACTTTTGTCCTAGTTGAAAGAACCACTCCAAAATTCCTGCTTACATAATAGAGTAGGGTTGCTATTTAAATCGGTATTCAAATCTGCCAAGCCTTTCTTTCATTTCCACAGGTATACATTCTGCTCACCTTTTCTGCATTAATTTCATCCACACAGTTAAAAATTGAATCATTTTAAATCTCATCTCACTGTCAGAATTGTTTTTACATGAAGGCAGCTACATCGATCTTCTAGTTTCTCTTCCTAACATACTAAGGCAGTCTGAAATACTATTCCTTTGGTTAATACATACTGTTAATGTATGTATACATACTATTTTTGCATGTGATGCATAAAGTTAACTGCACACAGGGGCAAATTAGGATTTATTTCTCCATTGTGACAAATTTGCTTACCTCATTTATTTTTTTATTTCAATCCTCTTACAGAAACATTCCACCCGTTCTTACACAGATCTTTACAAGTTACATGCCACATCTAGACCATATTCAATTTTCTCCAGTGACCTGTCCCTGAATAACACATTGAAGGTGGTGAAGGTGTAAAAGTTTGACTCAGTGAAGTACATATGATGGGAGTCAGAAGTACTTTCCAGTTTCTAGATCCAGATATCCTTCTCAGATGAGCTACAGTGACTGAACATGCTTCAATAAGACACCTCATGCAAGGGATCAGAACCTTCATCTATACTGTGGTGCGCTTCAAGGAGGTAGCATATGTAGATTTTATCTTTCATAGTAAGAAGACTCTGCTGAAAGTCTGTGGGAAGTATGTCTGGCTTGCCTGAATGAACATTAGTCCTGCTGTTAGGCTCCTCCATATGCATAGAACTTTTGAATAGGCAGTTCTCCAGTATAACTCAGCCACAGATTTGATTTCATTATCACATAAACATTCAAGTATCACTGACTCTAAAATATAAATGACTTAATGGGATTATGGCAGTTCATGCCCTTTCTCACCCATTAGATGAAAATTTTGCTTCCTGGTCTGACAAAGCTGAAATAGATCAGAAAATATTTCAATGAGCCACATTTTTTTTTCTCTTCAACATCAAGATGTTTCTGTGCAGTTAACTGTTTTCTATGTAGGAAAAAAACCCAAATATAATCTAGAATGAAAACGAATGTCATATTCTGAAGGACTGTGTATTAATAGCAATAATTAAGAGAAGTGAAGAGGAAAAAGATGTTGGAAAGAGTTGATTAAAAGATAGTAGAAAAATAAAGAGGAAAAAGAAAGATAGACATGGAGCAATAGCACATCAGGACAGAAAGTGAAGAAATTTAAAGACAAAGACATTAGGAAAGAGAGAAAGAAGCTTAAAACTACAGAAAAGAAAAAAGATACAGAGAGAAGAAAAGAAACAAAAATGAAAACAGCAACCAAATGGCACGTGAAAAGATGGATCATCTTTATTAATGGACACCAAAAATAGTCTTAGTGAGAAAAATTTGCAAGAGCAAATACAAGAGTGCATAAAAAATTGGGCACCAAGATGAACAGCTAAAATACTGGGAAAACATTGTCAACATAGAATTTGTAAGAGAGCAAAACTGTGCATGATTCCAAATAAACATTAGGTAATATTACCTGATGTATGCAGGTATACTGCATATACACCATATATATGAAATATTTTATATTTCTGAAGTGTTCCTTTCTCTCAGGTCCCTGATAAAACCTCTGTGCTTTTTTTTTAAGCTTTAGTTTTAGATTAAGTTGTCTTTTTTCTATTTTATGCTCATAATTATATAGCCCATTAGGGAAAAATGTCCATATTATGTATCAGTAACACAATCGGTCACAATTTGGCACAGTTGTCAGTCTTTGCTAAAGGGAAGGCCGGGAATGAAATATCAGGGGGTTTGCAGGTCAAGACAGAGGTGAATTGACAGAGGACTCTGGGGATACTTGTTCATTGTTTCTTGCAGTATACCTAATTCTGACTAATACTGGTACAGTGTATCACCTGAGATTGTAATCCTGTAATTTTAAATTCTGGTTTTCTATATCTTATTTAGACCTGGAATAAGGGAGAAGGAGTTTGGGGGTTTTTTGTTATTATATGTATGCTTTCTTATGATTTGTATGACTTTTTTCATTCTAAGCGATATTCTCTGGACTTTGGAATCTTTACAGAATTTAAATTTCCTGAGCTACCAAACAAGGCTCTGAGAACTCACTGATTTCTTCTAAATTATCTTTTGTAACCTTGGTTAAACTACAGCTGTGAAGAAGGAACGGGTTCAGAAACATTTACTTATACATACAGACCCACTGGCTTCCACTCTTTTGTGGCTTCAACCACAGCTTAAAAAGTTCCCTTAGGTTGGGTCTTCAGCATGCAATTGAATTAACACCACCTGAATACGGAAGACCTGTCATTTGGTGCTAAACTTCACATAAGAATAGTAGTTCTGTCCTAATGATTTTGGAAAGATTATGTTCTTTGTTTAAAAGCCTTGACATGCAGGTTTTCTACCAGGATTTCTTTGTTCAGGCAGCCTGATAGATTAGCGAGGTAATAATATGTTCAGCTCTGAAGCAAGATTTATTACTTCTGACTCTTGTTTTCTACCCTATGTTCTACATACCTGTAAAAAAAACAACCTTATTTTGACTACTGACCAACCTTCTAAAAACTAAGTTATTATCAGAATATAATTTATTCCTCAGTGTAAATGATGAAGACTCAGACTCTAAAGGATTCATATCATATCAAGTCTTCACTCTTCATCTGCCCCAGACTATCGTTATATTCTGAATAAAACACAGAATAAAACAACAGTGACCAGAGGGACATAATCATACATGAGGTATAACTTTATTTTTGGTTTTTTGTCACTCAATGACTGATCCCTCAAGGAGTCCTTAATTGAATGCTGTCTATTTTGTAGTTTTGCGTTTTGAGTTGTTGTTTGTTTTGTTTTTGTTTTTAAATACTTTTCCTTGCTTACCACTTAAAAAATTTCAGTCAGGAGAACCCAGGTGGTAATCAAGCTGGTATGAAATTGCTTTCATGGAATAATTTCAATGGATGTTGCATGATAATTACCACTCTAACATTAGCATTAACAGCAGGGATAATTGACTGGAGTCACTGGCCCTAGTCCAAGATGACCTCGTCTATTTCCTACCTGAATAAGCAGAATGGTATTTCCTCTTTTTTGCTTAACATTAATGCATGTTTGTACATTTGTAGCAGTGAGTATTGTAAAAACCTTAAATCTCTGTTTTTAAGGTAGAAATAGTATGAATAGTTTAAGAGTGCTAAGTTTCTGTTTACAGGAAGATAAGGTTAGCAGAACATTAATTTCCTAAGTTTCATGCAGTAGTTTATGTACCTTTGGAGAGACAAATTAACACATTTTAATGAAAATCTTATTCTGGGCCTTGGCCTGTATCTCAGAAAAGAAAGAAAATGTAAGATGTCTTTGCTCTACTCTAGTCCTGCTGCAGAACTAACATGGATCTTCTTTATACCTAGTATGTTTAATTTTTTTACAACCTCCAATGACCTTTCTAGTGTACATCAGCTGTGAGCGTAAACACAGAAGTTCATTTCCTTTCCCTGGTCACATACTTAACTCTCAGAAGGGCATTGCTTTATAAAACATTTAGAGCATTAGGTAGCCACATGTACAAATGTAGAAAATGCACATTAGATGGTTGTGGTCTTTTGAATTGAGTTGAACTAGAAGAAAACTTGTGGTTGTTAAAGACATTCCAAAAGAATAATGCATTTTAATCTCTTTTATTTCACAGAGAATGTGTATTGGAAAACTGAGGTTTTTACAAATGCATCTCCTTGACAAATTATTTTAGCTGAAACACTGGAATCATCCTTATATACATGAGAACATATCTTCAAGGTTTGATGTCCTTCTCTGAAAAGGAATGGATAGTTGAGGGACTGAAAGAGTTAGAGAACTTACAAATAGAGACTAGATTTTCCTTCTTTATGAATCATTTATTGGAGATTATATCTTTTGGGAGGAGGGTAATGCCAATGCTAGATTGGATTAGAGAAGGCCATGTCCAGCTAAAGCCTGAAAAACCTTCCAGGATAGAGATTCCAACACCTCTCTAGGTAATCTGATTTAGTAGTGGACTACTTACCTGGGGAAGGATTTTGTCCTAATGTCCAGAATCAATCTCCCAAGTGATTTGAGGTCACTGGGGCTTTTTTCCACCTGTTACTGAAAAATGGAATTTGGTTCCATATTTATAACTTCTCTTCAAGCTGTTAAAATTCTTTTTATCCTTCTTGTCACCAGACCAAACAAAACTAAATTTTTTCACCTTTTCTTATAGGTCATTTACCTGCAAATTACTAGATATCTTGGGAGACTCACACTGGTGTGTCTCCAGCTTCTTATTGTTCTTCTTGAAATAATTGATCACAGGGTGTTAAGACCTGTCCCTGAAGGCAAGAGTAACTCAGGTTCTTGTTAATAGTGCCCCTTGGGTGAATAAGAGTGAAAATGACACTGTGTTTGTAAACACAGGGTTTATTTTAGAACAATTTGGTGGCAATGGAAAGGATGTATGAGGCCATTTTTGTTATTATCTCTAGAAATATAGCAATATAAAATCATAAAAATAACACAAGAAAATGTAGAAGAGAAAGAAAGAAAGAGAAAGAAAGGATAAGAGTAGAAAGATATCACCTCCCGTGGATCCAGGGAAAAGACTTGATTGTTGTCGTTTCAATGTCCATTGGTCAAAGTGATGGCCACTGTCTTGTTCTGTCAGGAGTGGGGAAAGCCCATGAAACACAGAGTTTAATTGGTTAATATGTGTTTAGATTTGGGTGGAACACCTAGGTACTTCCCATCCAAACACCTGTACTATGCATCCAAGAAACTTTTCCAAATGGAACTCATTCTTCCCAACCAATTCTAAAGGCCTTGATCTTGTCTCTAGGTTTCCTTTCACCAAGGAAAGTAGCCAGAAATGAAGTTTAGTGCGAACAAAAGACAGACTGTGGTAGTCAGACAAGCTTACTGATCAGCAAACTTTTTACATGTGACTGGCTCCTTTTACCTTCTTTTACCTCTGTTTTCCCATACTGGCTCCTCTCCAAGCCACTTTGTTCCTTTTCTTTTCCTGCCTTTGGTCCTTTTCCTTAAACAACCCTTGATAAGTCTTGGAAAAACCCCAATACTGTCTTCTACAGCATGTTCCCCAGGATCTCATAAGAAGTACACATTCCTTAGGTAGTAACCTCCCTCAATCTGTAAAGTGATCTGAAGAAGAGTCCCCAGCTTTCATTGATGCGTATTATTATTCCTTTGTACTCCTTGTGTTTACTTAGGTGAGGTTTTAATCACATAAACCTAGGCAAACAAACAGTTCAAATCTGCAGATAGCTTTTCTTCTGCCAGAATAAATCATAATTACCTATATTCCAGAGAGTTCTTTGCATTAGCCATACCCTTTCTCACACTTGTCAGAAATTTAGTCTGTTATTTATGCAATTCTGGTTCATCTCCTGTTTGTCATCTCAGGTGCAATGAATGTTGATCAGTTTCTTGTCTAATGCAGTGCCAGGTAAAGG
Organism: Corapipo altera; assembly: GCF_003945725.1. NCBI lineage: Eukaryota > Metazoa > Chordata > Aves > Passeriformes > Pipridae > Corapipo > Corapipo altera. Next base: position 66,687,439 of record NW_020884872.1, read on the forward strand.
AGTACCATGGGTATCAGAGGACATATCCTGCAGGTGACATCATCACCATTTTTTTCAGCATCAGGGAGGAGGACCAGGCATTTCCTACAGTATGAGGCGTGGGTGGTGGCATCCAGCATCAGAAGACCCTTGTTAGTAGTCACTATCAAAGGACTTGATATGTCAACACCAACTAGGGCTGGCGATCATGTCTTTTAGTGGATAGTCACCACCGTAGGCTTTTTCCTGTGAAACAGCACCCGTCTTTGGATCCCTTTTACTTTACCAGTGCACTGACTGCCATGTTAACTGTGTTTTTCGTGCTTATACATGAAAGTTGCATCAGTCTTGGTCATTGATATCCTCCGGTGCCAGATAAGTAGGAAGCCAGCTGTGAGTTTGCTTTGCCAGATTCTCTGCTTGGCAGGAAATTTCTCACACTGTCTGCTAGTTTCTGGCCTTGATTTTCTTTTGTTGTAATCGCTGGTACTGCCACACACTGCTTCCTCCCATGCTGCTAGTCTGAAAACTTCCGATAGTACGTGAGAGACGTAAACATTCCCCAAAAAATCCATAGAAAAGGTACATTACCACTTGTGATCTCTCCAGAGGAAGTGTTTTAGATTTGTTTGTGCAGAGTAGGTTTTCCATGTACTATCTTTGCTATTAGATGTAACACAGTCTAAGTTAAATTTTTCTGTCAGCATACATACACCAGTTAGGTGTACGAAAAAAAAAAAATCCTACATGTTCATTGATAAACACAATTAATACTGCCTTGATGGAGAAATTCTTTGTTGAGGTACAGAAGTTGTAATTGGTGCAGTAAATCCTGACCAGCACTGAAATATAACTAACCATGTTTTGACGCTTTCCTAAGATGTAGTTATCCTATATCAACTAGCACTCCTCTGAAAATTCCCAGGAACACGCTGGTATTTAAAACATACAGGGACCATCTCCAATGGGGCCTTGTATACAGCCATCACAATGTGGAAGTAAAATTTATTACCTTAGGTGTACACTGTTCTGTGCCAACTAGCCTCTGCCCAGGAGCAATCTCAAGCATGCTTACTAGGATATCTGTAGCCAATAAAAAAAAAAAAAGCATATTCTTGCTGACTTAATTTTCAGATCTTTTTTTTGTTTGTTTTCTGTTGACAGAGATCATGCTTTTAAATAGGCTTTGCCAAAATAGCTGATATGGCAACAGATCCCTTTGAGAGGTATGAAAAATCCATATAGGAAACTCTTTATGATATAGCAGCAACATTTGCAGATACCCACTTTTATGCTTGAAAAGACCATCCTTTCTCTGTGTGACAGCAGGGAGGTAGTTTTTGATCTGATAGTTAAAACCACCAGTAGCTATTGAGCAGGAATTATAACAACAACAAATAAGAGTTTGTGTTAATTGATTTGTTTGTTTATAAGAGTGTGCCTTAAGAGCAAATTGAGCACCATGCAACATCTGGCCTTTCTAGCAGACTTGGCAATACTTACAGCTTAAGACTGCTTAGACAAAATAATTTTTTTATTAATAGTGTTTTATTTCTATCTTATACCTGTTTATGTTTTGAATTATACAAACAAATTATTAATTTATTCATTTATTCTACTTTGAAATTTTCTTTCCTAACTTGCAAAACCTTTATAAGCCAGAGGAAAATAAGATATAACTAAGAAAAAATCTATTGATGAGGAGGAGGCCAGAGTTTTAACCTCTGTATTTGGATGTCATAAACTTAATTTCTTCCCTGAAATGTTTTCAGCATCTGCCAAAATTACTGAAAAGGGACCAAATAACTATTTTCCTATAAACCAGTGCCTACTGTGAGAGATAAGATTTTCCATTTATAATTTTAACCCTTGTTTTTATGAAAAGTGTGAAACAGCAAACTAATTTTACAATTTGGAGTTGAATGTACAATTCCATTTTAACAATAAGTTGAAATGATTTCAAATGATTGAGTCAAATGTCCAGTGCATGCAAATGAAGAAACCAAAACAATCATTAACGGAGGATGATTTGACCCTAAATTCTATACACATAACCAAGAGGTTTCTTAAGTTTTTATAAGTGTAGGGGGATCCTCTAGTTCTTTAAAAAAGTACCTTTGTTAGAAGTATGATATAAAGATTCTGTAGTTTAAGCTAAAATACAAATTATTCGCAAACAACCAAACTCCTTACTACTTCCTCCTTTCTGCATGTTCCACTTGTGAAATTTTTGCTTCCTGCTGTGAAAAAATCTATCAAACTACATGTGGAGTCCTTGTTCTAGCTAATCTAAAATGAGCTTATTTATTCTGGGTATGGCATAACTTGGAATGGAATATTTCCCTTATTCACAATAAATTTTAATACTAATTTCATTCAGTCCAGTAGAGACAAAAACATCTGTGGTCAGAAGACACCTTTTCTTTTCGATTCTTGCTTCACTGCAAAGCTAATTGTGTGGGAAGAAAGAAAAGGTATTACAAGTGCAATAAAACATTACAATACATAAAAACAGTAGAACATATGAAACAATGCACTAGGAAGCATAGTGGATATATCTTTGGAAATAAGTACAATGGAAAAAATCACATTATTGCAAGTACTGAGGAGTCTAGTCTAGATCAGGGTCTTGGAGAACAATGATAAATAAACAAAAGAAAGCTCCTCTTGCCTGAAGCGGTTATGCTTCCTGTGTATTCGGATTTTTATTTCAGTTGTAATGATTTCTCATGTGTTTACAGAGAAAAAATAAGACAATACAGAAGTTGGTGTTAAATCTGATATTCAAATAACTACATTTCATTAGCAGGAAAAATATCAGACTTTCAATTATCTCACAAACACAAATACAATCACCTCAAATACATATAGATGCAGAAATATTTTACCCTTTTCTTTTGGGGGGAAAGAAGGCAGGGTTAGTTTGTGACTAGCCACACAAATTTAGAAATTTTTTGCTATTTATGAGACAGAAGTGGGTTTTTTTGAAACAACCTTTTTATCTCATTATAAGCAATTATAACAACTCAACCCATAAGGCAAGATGGACTTCTTCCTGACTTGGAATTTTACACATTGATAAAAATAGACACATTTTTGCTGTCCATTCTCAGCATTTTATAGTCATTTCTATTACTCAAGTCCTGTAAAGGAAAAAGCAAAACTATTTGCTGACTCAGTTCTAATCAAGTCTATTAGCTATCTTATCACTATAAAATGTTATCCAAAGTAATCATTTACTTTGCTGAATGTTCAAATAAAATTTGACTCAGTCTACAGAACTACTCTTCTCTTCTGTGGGAGGGAGAAATATAGAACATGCTGACATTTTAAAAATTTCAAAAAAATCCTTTAACTCTTTTATCCCAGAACTTTACAGCCATAGTCTTCAGTGAGGGAAGAAACAGTGAGAGATTACTTTTGTAAAGCTGCATTCTATTTTCTACCATGGAATGAGAACTAAATATTAGATTTATCTAAGTTTCTGTAACCTCTCCATATTTTTTGGTTGGGGTTTTCTTCCTTGCATAAAGAAAATCATGTACATCAGACAAAACACCTTCAGGATAAACTGCTTTCCAGGAAAGACCTTTGACTCTATACTGCCCAACCAATAGCAAAGCCCCTGCAGAAATCACACTGCCAAAATACTGAATGAGTAATATCTACAAAAACCCTACAGAGCTTGGGAAGTTATGCAGTTTATAGCTGACTAAATTACAGCAATTTATAAACTGTGCATATTTGTGATTTAGAAGAACATGCTTGGTGGTAAGCAATGAAGAAATGATGAAATAGATAACCCTGCTGAATGCATCTCGAAACATTTTGTTATCCTTTTCCATCTTTATATGGGCTTTGTTTTTAACCCTGTTTTTTCTACCCCATATGGTAAATTATTTTGATGCTTTGTTTTGAAGTGTTTTCCTGTTTATAAAATTTAGTTTACAAATTCAAATACACAAGTTAAAAAAGTTCTGCTGTTAAGACTTCCTGCACAAACACAACTCTCCTGCCTCTTGTATATACAAATATTAGAATTATAATCATGTGGTTTTTCTTCCCCAACAGAATCATATACTTTCAACAGAAAGCTGAAGAAAGTCATCAGAATCTTAAAGAGTTAGGTTAAGCAAGACAATTTCTACCAAAAGATAGAAAAAAAAAATCAACATATATGTCATATAATTTATACACATATAGGTACCTAATTGAGAAAGCACGCAGGATCACCCTTGAGGAGAAAAGACAGCCAGAAAGAATCCTACCTTGCAGAGTGTACCACCTGGGGAGTCTTTCTGCTGTGCCTTTTGCAATCGGACATGTCCATCTCGTATTGGCCTTTTTAGCCACCAATGCTCTTGCAACAAGCGTGGGTAGTACCTTCCCAAATCTTCATTCGTGAAGCCTAGCCATGATGAGGTACCTAATAAGACTCGAAACCCTGAGCAGAATGTCTGGCTTCCTTATGTACTTATATTAGCTGAATATTCAACAGGAGGTCTGCAAAATCTATCATTCTGGGTAATAAGCATTAAAAATTAGCCCAACAGCAATTAAGTTGGAAAAAATTATACCTTAGGGTCCACTTCTCCCAGTCATCTTACACTGTGTTGGAGATGAATTTCCAGAGAATCACATCCTTGATATTTACTTTGGAATTTTACATGTAGGTCAACTACCTCTCCCTGTCCCAGCTAGAGACAGATGAGTAATAGTAATTTCTGTAGACTTTTTTTTGGTTTAGGACTTATTGGAAAGATCTTGTCTTCAATTATTTCCAAGATAATTGCACAATGAAAGGGCTAGAGCACTTACAGGAAAGGTTGAAGAAGAGGCTGAAGTGGGGACCCCCTAAAGCCTTCCAGGACCAGCTGCATACAAACTGACACAGAACAGACAATTAGACAAATAGTACTGGGGAAAACTATTGTCTTTAGACATTAATGTCCTGGGGTTAAAAAGTAGATGACCTGACTTTTAACATGGATCGACTACAGTAGGCAGGACATCCATTTAAAACTCTCTCAACATGTGAGCCTTAAATAAGTGATAGCATTCACTCACCTGTGCTCATCTCTCCTTTACCACATGTTCTGGAAAAAAATATAGCATCATGTAGCTTTTTCCACCATTTGTAACAGCTCATAAATTTTCACATATAACAGGTATTTCTACCTGCTGTGTATAAAACTGAATCAGGAAACTTATAGAAAAATATTTTAGTAGTTATGTCAACTACTGTTGGAAAACAAGGGTTGGATAAATTGCACATGTTGTATCATAACAAATTTCAGTTGTTACCTAATCTTACACAAACTGAATTGCTGTCTAGCCAAATACCAATTTAATTATTTGCTTCCATTTTTTAAAAAATTGAGCTGATATGTGATATCATTATGTTTACTAAAAAGAAATCTTAGATTTAGTGCAGAGTTGTAAGGAAATATTGCTGCCATATTAATATAGGTATTTTACTGAAGCATCAGAATTACCATTTTAAGACATTGGTGAAAGAAATCCTTCAGTTCTATAAATTGTCGACATTAAGAAATAGAGGCATCAACTCATCAGAATCATAAAATCCTTGATTAAGAGGTCAGATCATCTAGTCAAACCACTCATAAGAGATTAAATATAACTGAATGTTCCTATTCATCTGTATTGAATCTGTCGTTTAAAGTAATCCAGGAAATAAATTCATCTGAATAATATTTTTATATCTATCATTAGGAGTGAGTTGAGCAGAAATTAAAAATCTTAAATAGTCACCGGCTCACACACTGCATGGAGAGCCCTGATTAACCCAGAGAGTCTGATCTATGCAGTTTTCTGATATTAGCATATTGTGATAGAAAAGACATTAAAAGTTCTAATTTTCTGTATTTCATCAAAGGATGCTTGCAGAAAAAAATACGAATATTTACATTTATTTTTAAGTCTCTAATAGTCTTACTACTCTATAATAAAGTCACATTAGGTAGGATTAGTCTGAACAGCTGTAGATTTATCCTAAAACTGATGTCTAACATAGATCACATGAATCATATCAGTAAATGATTAACTGCCTCCAGTAAAAAGGAAACTTAGGTACCTCATATGTAGAAGGCTACATCATAAATGTCAAAAATTAGGTGAAAGCAATCCTGTCTTGTGGCTTTAAAGTACAGGCGTTATGCACTCATTTATTGGTTTCATAAATAGATTAAGATAAGTGATTGTGCAGCCAGTGGGGGTGAGTATGAATGTAGGCAAAATTTACTGAGTTCATATAAATTGGAGGTTTCTGGCATTACTTTTTGGGTTTTTTTTAATGATCACTGATGATTCCTGCTAGTGCTGGCAGCCTTTGCAGCAATCAGTGAATTGGTAATTTCTATGGGGAGACATAACTATAAGTAGGCTAATTTTCAGTCTACAGAGTCTACACAGGGGTTGATATTTTTTCTGCCTGAGTAGCCATTTGACAGGTTGTGAAATAGAAGCTGAGTACTGTTGCAGCTGAGAATAGTTGTCGCTGAGAAAATGTGCAAGTGTCAGTAGGAATATGAGAAAATTGAAAATAAACTTATTGTCACTGAGAAACAAAAATACTCAAATTAAACAACTCTTTATGTTACAGGTGCACACATACTACTTGTAAACTTAGAGCAAAACTTTAAGTGCTACACTGATCCTAGAGATAGAAAAAAAAATCAGGTCTGAATAAGAAGTCTTAATGTTCTAAGTTAGTGAACAAAAGGTAGAATTTTACTTTGGGCTAAGAGTGTAGATATAACTCTTCTACTTGATAAAAATAAAATACTATTTGTGTGCACAATGAACATCTTCATTTTAAAATAAATCTGGTCAAATATCTAATAAACAATATCAAAGTTATTTTTTTTCCTTAAGACCAGGAGTGAAAACAGGTATTTGTACTGTAAGAGACTGAAGAAAATGATTACTGACTCAAAACAACTAAAGTATGGGGGGAAGGTGGGAAAGGACCAGGGCAAGTTCTGCAAAAGTGGGACAGTGCATTGCTCTACACCACACCCCCTGGAGCCCCTAGGTCATCCTCAGATTGGCTATTAGCCACTGGTACATCAGAAAACCCACCTGGGGGAGGGTCCTGAGAGACCAGAGCAGATAAAAGCAATAGCATGAGGTATGCATGTGTTGCATGTCTTGGATTTTATAGTAGCTGAGACCATGTTGGAACCAAACCAAGGCAGGAGCTATTTCTTTCTTGTTTTTTCTTTCTCATTTTTTCTTTCTCTCTCTCTCTCTCTTTTTCTTCTTCTCCTAATTTCCTCTTCTCAAAATCTGGGTCACTTAAGGTTGGATAGGTTAGAGTTTGCTATGTCAGTGCCCTTTGTAATGCTTTATTTTGATTGAATGTTTGATTTAAAATTTGCGAAGTTCCTGATCTTCTAAATTTTCCCAGTAAAAGTTTCCTGTTAAACCTCCTGAAAATGTTGTCACATTTCTCTCATGTTCCTGACTCAGGCTAGCAAAGAACCTAAGCCCCTTTAAGAAACTTGTTGAGTGAGTCTGGGGCTTTACATGTACAGCCCTACCTTCTCATTGTTTTCCTTATATAGGAGTGACTTTAGTGAAGAAAGTCTGTATGTGTAGAGAAATTAAGTGGATAATGCATGTATTAGCTCTTTTCCAGGTGAATTCAGTCACTGTAGAAAAATTTCATGTTGTATCCAAAGTTATTCCAATGATAGTTATACTAATAGCAGTTATATTAACAGAGGGATTCACTTTTTTATTTTCTTTGTGGCATTTTGGGAAACACGATAGGCATGCCTTGTCATGACAGAGTGGTTTTAGAGAGAAAGTGACAGCAGGGATCTTGAGTGGGAGGCCTTCCAGACCAGCACAGCAATGTAAGGCTCAGCAGCGTCTGGCAAGCCAAGTGATTCCTGGGCTCAACTGTCAGGATTAGACTCTAAATTGCAGGAATAGAGTTTTTGAGGTACAGGAGTCTTTATGCAATCTCTGTGCTGAAAGGATTCAAAACTTGAAATCCAAAAGCTAGAACAGGCCTGAAATCTCAAAATGTTCTGTTGGAGCTGTGGTGAATGTTGTTTGAAGTGAACTACTGAACTTGCTGGCCTTTAGCAAGGCAGCCATGCATTGTTATTGCTGGTGAAACCTGTCAACCCCCTCTGTAACTGTCAAAGTTAAATCTGAAGACTGATATTTCCTACTGCTGAATCAGACTGAAGGGTGTGAGGCATCTTGGATCCTGGATCTTACTGGGAGCATGGAAAAAAATATTTACCTGAAGAGTGATGCCAGGAATAATAGGCTCTTGACCTTCTGTAAGAAAAATGCAAGTTCTGTTCTGGTTGAAGTTTTAGGATTTCAGAATGGCATTACTTTCGGTGGCAGAGATGTTTTCTTAGTACCAGGTGTTAAAACATAAGGAAGATGAAGGTTGCTTTACATGTTTTTATTGTGCACACTTGCATTCATGTGGAGACCAACGACCAGTGGCATTCCTCCGTGGTCAGTACTGGGACAAGTGCTGCTTAACATCTTTGTCAGTGACATGGACAGTGGTGCACCCTCAGCAAGTTTACCAATGACACCAAGCTGAATGATACCATTGACATGCTGGAGGGAAAGGATGCCATCTTAGAGGGACCTTGGCAGGCTTAAGAGGTGGGCCCGTATGAACTTCATGAAATTGAACAAGGCCAAGTGTAAGGTCCTGCACATGGACTTGGGCAATACCAAGCACAATTACAGGCTGGGCAGAGACCAGCCCAAGGAAGAAGGACTTGAGTATGTTGGTGGACAAGAAGCTATACATGACCTATTAATGTGTGTCTGCAGTCAAGAAGGTCAGCTGTATCCTGGGCTACATCAAAGGAAGAGTGACCAGCAGCTTGAGGGAGGTGATTTTTCCCCTGTACTCTGCCCTTATGAGACCACACCTGGAGTCCAACTCTGGGGCACCCAACGTAAGAAAGACGTGGACCCATTGTAGCAGGTCCAGACAAAGGTCACAAAGATGATTAGAGGGCTGGAGCACCTCTCCTATGAAGACAGGCTAAGAGAGTTGGGGTTGTTCAACCTAGAGAAGAGAAGGCTTCAGGGAGACCTTCTATCAGCCTTCCAGTATCTAAAGGAGGCCTAAGAGAAATTCTTCAATATGGCAGTGAGACACTGGAACAGGTTACCCAGAAAAATTGTGGATACCTCATCCCTGGACATGTTCAAGGCCAGGTTGGATTGGGCTTTGATTAACCTGGTGGAAGGTGTCCCTGTCCATGGCAAGGGGGATGGAACTAGATGATTTTTGAAGTCCCTTTCAGCCAACTACTCTATAAGTCTATGATTCAGTGATTCAGCAGGGCATGGTAAACACTGAAATAGGAAAGAATCCAAACCATATTGAAATAAATTTTGGGAAAAAATAAGTGAGCTGTATCAACACTGAGCGTGACAACATGATCTGCATACACATCACCATTGCCTTTCCTCCAGATTTCCTCACTTACCTTCTCAGATGGCTTTTATCAAGAAGGATGTGCTCATGATAGATGTCCTAGCACAGTCTGCATAATGTGCCACAGCCCAAAACAGGTCCAGCATCTCTACTCTTTAGAAAAAGTTCTTTGAACAGGTATCCTAGGGAAGTGGTTGAATCACCATCCTTGGAGCTATTTAAAAGACATGTAGATGTGGCACTTAGGGACAGAGTTTAGTGCTAGACTTGGCAGTGTTAGGTTTGCAGTTTGACTTGGCAGTCCAGGAGGTATTCTATAGTTCTATGAAAGTATGGCAGCCAGGCAGAAAGGGACCTGGGGGTACTAACTGACAGGAAGCTCAACATGAGCCAACAGTGTGCCCAGGTGGCCAAGAAGGCCAATGGGATCTTGTCCTGTATCAAAAATAGCATGGCCAGCAGGACCAGGGAAGTGATCCTTCCCCTGTACTCTGCATTGGTGAGGCCACACCTTGAGTATTCTGTTCAGTTCTGGGCCCCTCAGTTCAGAAAGGATATTGAGGTGCTGGAGCGGGTCCAGAGAAGAGCAACAAGGCTGGTGAAGGGACTGGAGCATAAGTCCTATGGGGAGAGGCTGAGGGAGCTGGGGTTGTTTAGCCTGGAGAAGAGGAGGCTCAGAGGTGACCTCATCACCGTCTATAACTACCTGAAGGGAAGTTCTAGCCAGGTGGGGGTTGGTCTCTTCTCTCAGGCACTCAGCAATAGGACAAGGGGGCACGGGCTTAAGCTCCACCAGGGGAAATTTAAGTTGGATATCAGGAGAAAATTCTTTACAGAGAGAGTAATCAGGCATTGGAATGAGCTACCCAGAGAGGTGGTGGATTCACCATCCTTGGAGATTTTTAAATGCAGATTGGACGTGGCACTGAGTGCCATGATCTAGTAAATGGACTGGATTTGGACCAAGGGTTGGACTCGATGATCTCGGAGGTCTTTTCCAACCCAATCGATTCTATGATTCTATGATTCTATGATTCTATGATTCTATGATTCTA
>NW_020884872.1:66697933-66739425 GCF_003945725.1 Corapipo altera
GATTCTATGATTCTATGATTCTATGATTCTATGATTCTATGATTCTATGCCTTAAATGTATGCAGCTGTACAAATTAGAGAGGCACATCATGAAAATTTTCATCATTGGTGTTTTCTTTGGATTCAAAAATTGGAGGCACAGAGGTCTTCTCTATCTTCAGTTGTCCTTCTCACATAAGTTTACTCCCAAGGGAGATCTGTTTCAATAAAAACAAATTACAAGTATCTTTTTTACCTTGGAGAGCTTTTAAAGAGGAAGAAATTTTGCACAAAATTTTGTACATTGAATGTTGGGAACTATTTCTCTTTTGGTTAAGTGTACACTGCAGTTCCTAGTACAACAAAGGAAATGACCGTATAACTTGTCGGATATTAGCAGGAGAATGAGCTGCTAAACTTATTTACTCTCTGTGTATAGACACAAACACCTTAATTTATCATGCTCTTGCTGAGTTGTAAACTATAGCTTTTCTACCCTATTTTAGTTGATGTTGTGTGTGTATAACTTGTACTTCTGCCAAGGTAAAATTCCATGTCCTCAGTCCACATTAGAATTACAATGAAAAGAGCCCTACAAAGAGCTTTTATGAACACGATGCACATTTATTATACTTGTCAAAAGAGAAAATTATCTGGTTGAAGCATTATTCCAGATCTTGGCAACAGTAAGTCCACTGATACCTGTACTGTTATACATGCCTAAAAGAGATGATGAAGTTTTAGAATAATCTACTTTAAGCATATAGAAAACTAGCGTGGAATAATGTTTACACTTTCAAACATGGTTTCTGCATTTTGTATGTGATCATCCCTCACTGTGCATACATTTTAAAATAGAAGGCTTCAGTAATTTGGTTTTGGCCTTGACATTTGCCTGGCAAGAAAAGTCCAGTTTGAGATTATTCTGATTATGATTATTTAATGGTTTGAACTGGTTTCAGTACAGACTGGGAAATAACAAGTATTTCTTTAGTAAGAAGACAGAAAATAATCTCTTGGTGACTTCAGAGCATATTTTATTGGCTGTTCAGCATTACTGTCCAGGAATAATAGACTTCAACTGCTCATCTACTTTTCTGGTTATTAAATTTTAAACAGTCTGACAGTATGAGACATAAAGAATTAATATAATTCTCTATCACTGCTGAAAAAGGCTGAGATTTTTCTTCCTCTGTTGTATTCAGCCAAATTAGAAACGCAAAGTTTGTTTCTAGTGGGGAATGATGCAGTCCACCCTAAGATTGTGTGTTATGTTATATAAAGTACCTCTGAGCATGAATAAATGCTTCTCCCTTTTGCCATCACACTAGTTTTCAAAACCAGTATGCTTTCCAGCCATGCATATAAAAGCAGTTATTAATCTGTGCTGTTATCTTTATAGATTAAGGAAGTAATTATTATCTTATTATTAAATGAGGTAGTTCATGCCTCCCACACCCTTTCAAACACAGCATAACCTGCACTCAGAAGTCTCTATTTAGAAACCATTATTTGGCAGATAAGTCTGGCTGGTTACCAAAACCAATCAAGGTTCTCATTTTCAGAGGTGCAGGAGGTGAAAAGAAGGTGCAGGAGCCAACACCCGTAAAACAACACTACTGCATAAATTATGGAATTTTTTGATTGCATGTAGAATTTCAAACTATGATGTGTAGATGAAAAAGACTAAATTCATGCACACCTCTCACATTAATAATGAAAAACTTATGTACAGTAATCAATCACACATAATTTTAAGATTGCTAATTCCCCTCACAGATTTTGCACGTGTGAGCTGTCACTCACTCTTCAACCCATTTGCACACTTCTTCTATAAAGAATAGTATTTGAGCATCCTGTATGTTAAATTATAATCCAACATCCAGTACTATTAGTGATAAATAATTGAATATTCAAACAGTAGAGGAGCTAACATGTCTATACAAAGCATGAGCAAAAGTCAGTTACTTTTTATACAGATTCGTAGGTAACATGATTTTGGGAGAGACAGACAGATTTGAGAACATTCCTTTTCATTTCTTAGAGGGAACTTGAGAAATTTCTTCTATATTTTTCTACTAGCATCTGCACAAATGGACTGTAAAATGAACACGAAATATTAGATTGGATTTGTGTTTCACACACATGCAGTGATTTGCAGTTCATTCATGCCCACAGGAAAGAGTAGCAGTGGATAGCAGGCTGTACTCTTGACAAGTTGTGGTACCCTCTCACCAACATCTTGGAGCTTAGCTCCTGGATGACAGCATAACTCATGTGACCCCCTGTCACACTGGTAGGTGGGCTCTACAGTACCCCTTAACAGAGAGACATCCACTGTGAGCACTCATCATTTCTTTTTACAGTGTTCTCTGTATGCTGCTGGTACAGTTTCTCATATCAAACCTTGCTTGTGGGTGTTTACAGATGCATCCAGCAGTCTCCTTCCTTACCGATTCTGTCTGCATGGAAGCATCAGACATCTCATGGACTTTCTCAGTAGAAACACCAGTTTTAACTCTGAAGGGAGTATCCACCATTATGGAAAAGACGTAGTGCACTTCCCTGGGATGTGGATCTAAAAAAAGGGTGCACACAGCAGCGAGGGCCCCTACTGCACACTCTCCTGTGCAAGATGCCGTACCATGCCCTGGCTGATGCACCACACTCTCTTTACCCGTTCTGTTGGCAGTGCTCCTGAGTGCTAGCACTCCCTTGGGCCATTTAAATATGCTGCAGTTGCTCTTAAAGAGTTCCTGACTTGTGAGGTCTCTGCTCTCGCTAATGTTTCCTTGGCTTCAGCAACCCTGTTGTACCCTTCAAAGTAGCACTCAGGCACAGAACTTACCACTGCCATCACTGCCAACCACACCAGCTGAGGGATGTAAAACCAAATTGGTACAAATGATTGCACACAAGTATGATCAGTTTATTTATTGAGAAACTTCAGCATAGTTTAGTAGCCTGCTATGTTGCCATGTAAATAAGTATATCTTATTAAATATATCTTTGTTAATTTATTCATAATTGGCTTTGGGAGCTGGTCTGTGAGAACACTATTCTAAGTTTATCTATCATCTATGTAACGTGTCCAATGGATTCATGGAATGACAGAGACTTCTAGAAAACTAAGTTAAGAACACGTGGCTCACATAGTCATTGTCCACTTAATTGCTCCCTTACTTGTCTATCCTCTTGAATTGTCTCTACAATTTTTTTTCTTTTTTCTTCTTGTGACATTGTGGGTTCTGACTGCCCTGATGTTTTAAGTCTTCATGGTTTAGAGAAGCAGCTACAGAAGAATCATACTATAAAACTTTTTTTAATAAATTACAGCTAGAATTCATATCCATTTTTAGGCTTGACAGAGTAATTGTTAATAACCCCATGGAACAGTGCTCACATGAATGATCAGAAAGAAAATTCTGTCAGTCAGGAAACTAGTGTCTTATACTCACTTCCAAAGTGAAGCCACAGAGGTTTGTATTTTCAAGACACTTTGTTTCATGCATTTTACAATATTCAACTATGCAACTTTGTTATGGTAAGTTTAGATGCTTGTTTGCAGTGAAGGGAAACAGGTCTGTAAGTAAGTCAGATGCCTGACCTTAGAAGAGTCTTCTAGATTCCTCCTCTTTTAAGACACTTCCTTGGACTGATTATTAAATTAGTATTTCTAGAGAAGTGCAGGACATGTAAATACTCAGGCAAACAAGGGTGAAATGTTCTAAGCCAAGCTTCAGAATATGAGGGTAAAAGAATCTGAGACCTGCCTCTTGAAGTCTAGAATGTAATACCCTGTGATTATCCAATCTCTATAAGCTAGATGGCACCTTTTTGTCTCTGTAAAAATTCCAATGTTAATAGCATTATTTAAGTGCAAAGTGTAACTGCAGCAATAAGTGGAAGAGAGAAACAGAAAAAGTAACTAAGTGTTAACCACTAATAATAAGAAGTATGTATACATTTCATTAAAAGGTAATTACATTTAAAGGAGGGAACTTTAGGATGATGTTTAATTAGTTTTGCATTAGAAACAATTATAATGAAAAAAACGTGTAGGAACAATAAAAATGAGTCTTTTCCCAAATGTATTTAATTACACACCAAACAAATGGTATACAGAATATAATTAATACAAATGAGATAAAGCTGGCTGCTTTTTTTTTTTTTTTTTTTTTTGTATTCACATTTAGAAAAAAGTGACAATGGTAATGGGAGTAGAAGTACTACTGCAATCTGCAGTCTAGACAGGATCTTAACTGAGAAGCTCTCTAAGAGTATATATAAAGTATTAAGACATATATAAAAAGGTACAAAGTTACTCTTCATGTTTTAAAACACAAATATAGATAAATTCCTAAAGTAGACTGGCATAGTGATAAATGCATGTGGTTGAATAGCAGTTTCTGGCTTTATGATTTTAATAGCTTAATGATTTTCGTCTATTCTGTCTGGTACAGAAAGCAGAATGAGGATTGCAAAGCACTGAAAGACTCCCATTCCCTTTCGAAGAATGAGCCCTGAACAGTATTTTTATCTCCTCTGTGTTTTACAAATTTATTTGTCCAAGTAATTTGTGTACTTCTGTTGGCATGGAATTTAAGTTATAACAGGGATATAAGCATGAAATTCAAGTTTGCCCTCCAGCTCTAACTGTTGTTTGGCTGGGTATGAGGTGTATTCTTGCATGCATTCACAGTGCTCTTAGCCATCAGTTCCCTATGTTGTCTAGAAACTCTGGGTAGCCTCTGCATAGATAAGGCAACAAACTGATTTGAAACAGCAGACTGAATTGAGACAAGATGATTGACCAGACTCCTATCTGCTGTCAAACAAATCGCTTGATTTACTTATATGGAAAGTGGGAGTTTTGGACAGTCCCAGACATGCATAGCCCCAGGCTATGCATAAAGCTGATAAATGCTATTTGTGCACTTAATTGTGTTGGTTCTCTTGGGTGGGAAATCTGGTAGTATCAGAGACCATACCTGATGTAGAATTGACCAAAAGATATATAAATAATATAAAATAACTGTTTATGTTTATACAGGTTTGGTCACATAGCAGTCTGTTGCATACAGCAAAGACAGACAAGAGATTTTGTACTCAGTTTAAGATACTACAATGAGAAGGATTATACATTTTCTGAGGTGGTTACATAGGGCTATCTTGATTATAAGAATTCATCAGAACAGTTTGAAAATCTCAGCTGGTTCAGGTGAAGATACTGTTGAAAGGGCCCTTGTAACAGGGACCCCCTTCGCCATCCAAATAGCAACCAGCTATCCTCTTAATTGAAGAGGATTTGATTCCTTATGTGCTTAGCTTTACCTAATCAAAGATGCCAGTAAATTAGATTTTTTTAAACAAACCCTGTCTATGAATAACTGTGCATGACCTTACATGGAATGTGCTGTTCTTGCTGAATGCCATTTCTAACATGAAGACAATGGAAGCAAAACAAAGCATTTGTATATAACACTAGAGCAAACAAACCCCTCAGGATCAGAAACTACGTTTTCAACCTTGATAGCCTAAAGTTAAGAATGGAATTCACCAGAATAACAAGTAAAAAATAATCTATGACTCTCCCGAAAAGATCAAGTGCAATCAAGGAAGGTTTATTCAAGATACATGGGTAGTTACAAACTTCTTTCATTCCCCGAGTCAAGTCCTCTCTACAAAACTTACAGAACAAGCTAAAGCATTGAGTTTAATAGATTGATGATAGGTAGATAGACAGATGGATTAATTATTTATGTTGCTGAATGGAGGTCAGATTTCTACTTTCATCTTTGGGATCTGGCTGCATATTTAATACTCTTATCAGAAAGATGGTTGGAATGCCTGATGTTAATGTTCCCAATTGTTGATAGATTATGGTCTCTAGGAGGCTCCCAATGTCTCTTCTACTTGAATTATTTATAGCTCACTAATTATTTAGACCTTGCTTATTTTAAAGAACAGGAATTATCTACACACTAATTAAAGCTGTCAAAAAGTTTTAATACTGTTTAAGGACACAAAGCAATGTCAATGGTGAGATTTAATACACAATAGGAATCTGTCTTTTCTGGGTACTACAGTGACCTGAGATTCAAATGCAAGTATTATTCTGGAAATCTGGGGTGAGATAGCTTTGACCAAACATAAATATCTATATGACAGATAGTTTGACCTATCTACCTTGACACCTTTTGTAATAGAGACAAATTAGCACTCACAGGATATGATTAATTTCATTCTGAATCAGAAGTCCAAAACAGATTAGAGAAAGCACATTTAGGAAGTGCCTGATTTCTTCCTTTATGACAAAGGAAGCATAGAATGATCAACTCAGATGTGGTGATCTGCTTTCTGGATAGCTGAAGTTGTGATGACTCTTGTACACAGCGTCATGCAGGGTCTATTTTTGTATACACTCTGATTGCAGGATCAGATCCAAGAACTCAATAACAGCAGAAATAAAGCTTTTTTATTTGAAAATATTTTTTTTTTGAAAAAGGAAACATGCTGCTGATGGTCCATGTGATGATATGTAATACTGAATGCAATTTTACATCATTATCTACTACTATATAATTATCAATATCATTTCATTAGAATGTCTACTGCAGATGAGCTAAAGGCACTAATTTTGAAACTTAGATTATAGGTCTGAAAATGTTCCAGCTGAAATTATTGGTATATTTATCACTGAAGTTTGTAGGTACAAAACCAGGATAAATACTGAGGGCGCTACAAATCTTTCACTGAGTTAAAAACAGGTTAGATGTACAAGGTCAAATTTGGTCCTATAAGGCTGTTTGACTTTAAACTGTGTTTAAGTTTCAGGCAGTTTGCACTTTAGAGTAATTTGTGACACCAACCAAAATGGAGTTTGTTTGAGCATTTGTTGGTTTCCAAGAATGGTATTCACCAGGCCTAGACACTGTGTGGGAAGTCATACTTGCTATGGTCAAAGGTAAGAGTGGAGGACAGCTTTCCAGAAAAGGTAGGCTCCTAATATAGTCTGTGGAAAGATTTAATTTTGTCTGCTTGAAACTCACAACTCTGAAGCATACTGTGAATTTAGGCACGTGTGACTTCCAGTTTTATAGTTAAATAGGAGTGAATATTTTTGTTTCAAATGCACTGGTTAGGAAAAAAAATAATGCTGAAAGTACTACATCTTCTGTATTTCCCTGATTCTTATCAGCAGATGTATAATCTGCTGAATATCAGAAACAATTCAACATCTATAGCTGACCTATGAATCTGTTGGGCTTTATGTCGCTGAGTGGGACATGGCTGTTTTCTGTTTATTTGTCTTTATGAAGGTACAAATAAAAGTCTTTCTAATAATCAAAAAAAGAAAACCCACCAGACATCTGGGTTGGGCAGCAGGAGAACAAAAAGCACAAAATAGCACTGAGGGAAACATACTATCAATCGTAGCAGAATACAGGAATTCCAAGGTTTCCCAGGTTATGTAATAAAGTCAATATCACTAAAGAGCTCAATCATCCATATTGCAGCAGTGCTGGAAGGCTCGTTGGTAGGCTTGTGGCTGTTATCACATTGCCAAACTATTTACAGGACTGCTCAGAAACTGGAAGACTAGTGACATGTGTAGCAGGCAGCCTGCATGAAACTATGTGTTTCTGAGGCCTTGTTAACCAGCATGTGTGGGGGCTATCCCATATTAGCTGGCCTGAAGGCCCAAAAATATTCTCATTAATATTTGGTTTGCTAGAACAGACAAATACTAGTCAGAGCTTTCCCAATGATTATATTGCAGTATATACTGCTATATAAGGATAAGGATATAACGATATATAAACTGCTATTTTTGCTTATAAGTAGAAGTGAATCAGTGTGTTGCCACAAAATAAGTTCAGATAATAAATCCTTATTATCTTGCACTGACCTCATTCATGATGCTAACACTGTGGTGAAAGTGTTACATCAGGGGAAAAAAGGGAAAAATTATATAACACTCTTGGCAAAAAGGAGAGAAACAGATAGCTAGGGAAATACATAACCTGCTGATAAAAAAGTGTAGGGTATGGAAGAAATATATTACAATTCTGTAGCAATAGAAAAGACACATTTATTTTTATGACAAAGATTATTTTTAAAAAGTCAAATAATGTTGGGGCATATGGAACATACTTAGTCATCTCCAAAAAGTACAGTTGGCACACAACTTTTTAAAAGTTCTTTCAACTTCTCATTGCAGGGCCCACATTGTCTCTTCTGGTATCTGTCTTGACAATCTTTTATGAAATCAACCTAAACAAGACATAATTACCCAAAACTACCACCTTCCAAAGCTGAAGTATAAGAAATAAACTCTAATTTATAGTGCTAATATTAACCTTAAGACATTGATTATCATACAGACCTAAATAGCCAGAGTTATAAACTACTAGACACACGTCTCTAGACAAAATTCAGCAGAATTACTCTAACAGGATACATTCTAACACTATACATCAGTATGCATTTAAAATAGGAAGAAGAAGGGC
This sequence comes from Corapipo altera, assembly GCF_003945725.1. Lineage (NCBI taxonomy): Eukaryota > Metazoa > Chordata > Aves > Passeriformes > Pipridae > Corapipo > Corapipo altera. The sequence continues at coordinate 66,706,426 of NW_020884872.1, forward strand.
CAAAGTTTACCTGGAAAAAGTATGATAATATAGTATTTCAGAACATATGAGCTTTCTCTTCCTAAGCTTCAAAACCAGCTAAAACAAGGGTCAAAGGTATATTATTTACAAATATTATTATTAATATTAAAAATTTATCTTTTCTAACTAGTCCTCATATTTTAGAATAAATTATTTCCATATATCCTTTATCTGTCACAATTAAAATGTGTTCCTTTGTTCTGTGCCCATAAAACTGTAGTTTTCCTCCCAGTAAGCTGTTCAGAGAAGAAAATACAAACCTAATGTACCAATATGCCAGTGCAATACTAAAAACAGGGTTTTTTTCAATAGAATATTACACAGGGCATCATTCCACCAGTATTTTGTCAGCAAGATGGCTGCTGCAAGAAGGAATCTGAGATATTCCAATTATAAAGTAAAATTTTATTTTCAAATACATTTTATTCACACTGAGGGACACTTTCTGAGTTTCAAACTGCTGGCTGAGCAAAACAGATACAATTTTCTTTTAACTATTTATTTCTAAGTCTCCTCTGAGTTTTAAACATGCTCATAAAGATATGTCCATAAAGAGAACGAGTACAAATTTTATCCTGACATTTGATTTAAGCTGTGTTGGAAAAGTTACTTGACAGGTATAGTTTTTCCCCCAAGCATTGAAATAGAGAAGATTGGCACAAAGATTTGTGCTTAAAGAGAAGACCTGATTTTATAGAGAAATGTGAAAATGAATAACACTCTTAATCTCTGCTGACTTTCTTACCTTGCACTGATATGCTACTATGTAATGTCATTAACAAAACAAAAGTATGACTACCATCCTTCCTTAAGAGGATACTATTAAGTTATTTTAACTCAAAGTTTGACCTGCATTAGTATAAGCTCTTGGCAAATGTCCTCTGGGGGGAATAAAGAAAACCAATAATCTGTTACTTTCTTAAATTACTACTCTGGCTCAGTAGAAAGAGTAAAATTAAAGTTAAAACATTCCAGGCGATATAACAGTTCTACAAAAAAGAGAATGAAAATCTTCTTAAAATAGAAAATTCTTATCTTAATTAGGGAACTACAGAGTGTATACTGCTTTTGAATCATCGTCTATGGACTGCAATAGTTTGGAGGAAAAATCAGTATAGACTTGTATACTTATGATCCCAATTAAACATGGTGATAGTTTGAAAAGTTCTTTTTACAGCTGTTTTTAGGCTGTAGTTCACTTATGAATAGACTTAAGTCTATACAAAATGGAACAATTTACATATATTTTAATCTAAAATTTCAATAAATATGTAGTTATCAATTACTATAATTATTAATGATACAACTATGAATTTCACATTTTTTTACCGATAAGTTTAATTGGTTTCCTACCAATAACTTATTGATAAGAAAGATGCGCAAATTCTTCAGAGTAGGATGAAAAAAGAAAAGCACTTTTCCAAATAGAAGTTAACATGGCTTGCTTGCTCTAACAAATTAATAAGCTTTGTTCATCTTAGATACTGCAAGTGTTTCATAGTATGTTACTAAAGTGAGCTGTATTTGTTCTAATAGACAATTATAAATTTTTTTGGTAATCCAAAGGAACTCTATGAACACTGTACAGAAATACGTGATGAGTCTGATTATTCAGATCTTTTTCTAACACAGAAATGACAACATTAGAATACAGTGTGTATGAACATGATAAGTATATGTACATTGTTGCTTGAGAAAACCTATATTACAATTTACAGTATAAAGTTGTATACTGTATAGTATATAGTGTTATTATTGCTGATATATAGTGCTCTTATCACTGAATAAAACTCACAGAAGTCACACCTATAAGGAAAGAACTATTTTTTAATAATTGCATGAAAAAACCCCTCATCATCATTTTCTCAAGGAATTAGCACTGGAAGTAATCCTGAGTCTTTTCTGAAATAGATGAAGAAAGGAAATGTACAAGCTATTTTAAAAGAGCGAGAGAGGAAAAAAGCACCCCATCTGTGCAGAAGCTTATTTGATTTCATACTTGCCACGAATAGCAAAGAGCTCAACAGTTCAAAAGCAGTATGGACAGGGCTAAGCTTCACATCAACTGAGTTTAACTACCAAGGTCATAACTGCTTTTAGGAGCATCATAGCTTGTGGGCTGAATCACATATTGGCAGTGTACATTTCTCTTTCTAATTATACTGACAGCCTTAGAAGACAAAGCTTTTAAAAGAGAGGGATGAATCCTGACCAGTGTAGAACACTAGACATCTCTTGTAGATCTTATGAAATGGTTTAGTGTTGACACAGTAATTTCAGGGGAACTGTTTAACAGAGCAGAGCAAAACAAACCCTTTGACTGTAGTGCAGTCAGAAATTGCTGTGCTAGTCTCTCCTGCTCAACTGAAATTATTCATTCCAAACTGTTCAACCACAGCTAATCAGAAACAGGTTATGATCAGAAAAAAAAAACTCACATAATTTCCAGACTTACTGTTTATTACTAGTCTTGAGATGTTCAGAGACCAAGCACAGTCTTTTTGAAAAAAATAAAATACGATTGGGTACTTATTTTCAGAAAAATCACATGTCTGAAAGACCAAGTTTCTACATTTGTTATTTGGCAGGTTCAAAGCTATGAACAATATTTTTTACTTTTTTTTAATGGTACATAAACATGAAATGGTAGTTGTTCAAACGATTACAATTTCAAGCCATTGCATTTGAAAGGGTCAGTGGTTGAAAAGTTGGTATTTGTAGCAGCCTTGTGTGCTCGCTTGTGATTACTATTTCTGAAATGTTAAGCATACCTTTTATCGTAACAGCCTTCTATAAATGCATTTTATTGCCAAATAACCTTTAACTATTTTCTCTGTGGATATATTTCCCTATCTGCACAGGTTGGTTTTTTTTCTCTTTAGTTGAAAAATTACTCTCTTGCTAAAAGAAGTAGACCTTTCTTGTAAAATTTCCAGGATGTTTGCTGGACTATGTTTCACAGTAGATGTACATTCCCTGTTTTAAGGAAATATATTGATATGACTTTGAATACTTCAGTGACATTGTTACTAGCAATTGAGAATAAGCTTCTTTCATATATTAAAATTTTCTTCCTGATATTCAATCTTTATCTCTAAGAAATATTTAAGAATATAAATATGGTATGTGTTTCACTTAATAAAAAAATACCTCTTTGCTGCCATGATGCTATGTTTTGAAATCTTTAGGCTAATAAATCTTCCCTTGTTCATAGTTATTCTTTCAAATCTAATAAAATTATTTAAATTTCTGATTACGAGATAAATACAAAGTTCATAAATAGAATATGTCTGATTTCAAGGATAATTTATTTAATCTTGTTGTATGACACTTATTTAAACTGTCCTTATCACAGTGATATTTTATTATTCATGAAGTAGCATTAGATCAGAATTTTTGGTTTGTAGTGTGTTCCTATAAAAGACTTTGTAAAAGAACGTATCTTCTAGAGGAGATAGTAAAAAAATATGATATTTTTATGGATTTCTAGCAAATATCTATCAGAAAGACATAGAAGGAATTATTGTCTTCTGTGATGAGTAATAAATGATTTTCCAGCAAAATCAGACTTCCTTTTCTACTGAGAGAGGAGGGGATGGGATGGAGATTACTAGAGCAGGTGACTTTATAGTAAAGATAAAATGTGTATTGGGAAAACAACCCACCATTCCAACAAATATACCTTCATCTAGAAAGATAGGTCTGCTCTTGCAGCTATGGAGTCTACCCAATCACAGAATCACATGGTTAAGATTAGAAGGGAGTTTTGGAGGTCAACTGGTCCAACCCCCTTCTCATGCAGCGACACCTAGAACCAGTTTCCCAGGGCCACGTCTGCACAGCATTTTGAATATCTCCAAGAGGGAAGATTCCACAACCTCTCTAGGCAACTTGTGCCAGTACTCAAGTACCCTCAAAGTGAAAAAGTGTTTCCTGGAGGTGAGATAGAACCTTCTGAAGAACTTGTTTGTACCCACTTTGCCTCATCTCTTTAGGTATTCATAGTCATTAATAAGTTCCCTCCTCTGCCCATTCCTCCTGCCTCTTTCCCCACCCCCACCAGCGTTGTGACCCTTCATTGTACTCTCCCCAATATGTCCAGGAGTCCAGAACTAGACACGGTATTTCAGGTGTGACATCACCACTGTTGAGAAGAAGGAAGGATTCACCTCCCTTGACCTGCGGGCAATACTTCTTTTTATGCAGCCCATGATAGGATTGGTCTTCTTTGCTGCAAGGACACTGCTGGCTCATGTTTCACTTGAACCCCAGATCATTTTCTACCAAGCTGTTTTCCAGCTGGGTGGCCCTCAGCATGTACTGATGGCAGGACTTTTCCTTCACATATGCAGGGCTTTGCACTTCTTGTTGTTGAACTTCATGAGGTTCCTGTCAGTCCATTTTTCCAGCCTGCTGAGGTCCCTCTGGATGGCAGCACAACACTGGTATATCAGCCACTACTACTCCCAGTTTTGTGTCATTAGCAAACTTGTTGAGGGTACTCTCTGTCCCAGTTTGATAGCATATATCTGGAGAAAGAAGAGCAGAGTGGGGGAGAAGAGGTCTGAATCTAACCTACACTTTTGTATTCTAATGATAAACAGACTCAGCAAGTGCAATATAGCGCAGAAGAAAGAAAATCCAGCTATCAGCGGAAAGCCAGCTGAACTGTTGGTAGTAAAGCATCACTTAATCAAATAAGTTATTTCAAAAAATTAAGCAGACCAGAACAGAAGCTTAAAAGCTAACACTGACAGAGTACCAATCAACGTTATCAGCAAATATTAAATTGCTTTCCAAAACAAAATACACTTAGAAGTTTACTACACACAAATAGCAAGACAGATGTATCCGTCAACAAAAATGCTGAACTCCAGGACAGTGATTTCAAGAGTATGACTTTTTTTTTGATAAAATTCTTGTCATCATTTTTGTGCTAAAGATTGTATTCAAAGTCAAAAACTACTCAGTACTAATATACTAATCGGTAAAACATTTTTTAAAAATATGAGGGTAGTCTTAAGGAAAAGAACTTTACTCAATATATGTGATATACAGATGCAGGAAATAATTTGTTTACTGTTTAACTTTCAATGTGTTGTTCATTTTATAATTATTTGAATTCCTATTTTCTTAGTTAGATTGTCCACTCTTAGTTGCTCAGAATAAGAGGAAAAAAGGCAGAAGTAATTTAAGTCTCAGCCTGAGGCATACCCAACTCTACTTATGTCATTCCTGACAGATGATTTTCTCACCTTTCTAGCTTCAAATAGGTTTTCTTAGAAAAATCATAATTTTATATAAAGATTAATACAGTAATTGATTTAAAAAAACTTTGTATAAAATTATAAACCTTTAATTATTTTATTATTATTAAATCTACTTACTATATTATTTTTTGCTTCTAATTTTCTTTTAGCTAGAACATCAGTGAATCTGGGAAAAGACTATTTATATTTTCCTCAAATATTTAAAATAGAAAAACTGAGGAAAATTAGTTGTCTGGGCAAGTGGAAAAAAAAAATCCTTTTGATTGCTATCTCAGCAAGTTGGAATCTACCAAGGAGCTAGTAATGTAGTGACAAAGCATAGCTAACAGAGTGCCTCATCAAGCAACAGCTAGTTAAACGGTGACAGAATAAACTGTAGTAAGAAATAAAAAACATCCACAAGGATCATATAAGTTCTCCTTTCTTGTTTCAGTGGCTCCATTTGCAGTTTCGGAGCCTGATTCCTTTTTTAGGATTATTTTTTCTTTCAATTTAATTTCAACTAAATCAGCTATGAAAGAAACAGCTTCAGTGAGAGGCTTGGATTTTTGGCAAAGGTTTCTTTGTTTTTGTTTTTTTAATTTTGTTTTTGGGTTTTTGGGGGGGTTTGGGGTAGTTTTTTGGTGGTTTTTTTCTTTTACGAGAGTCCTAATAACAAAAATTATAATGGAATTTCCTAATTAAGAAATACATTTTATTCCTACATGATGTATTTTATACTTAATAGGAGCTTATATCAAATATGGGAAGTCATTTTCACCTGGTGCAACTCACAACTAGGAGTGAAATTACGGTTTCATTTAGGTCACCTGGCTTTTGTGCACATAAACCACTTAAGAGTTCACACACAACGAATATGATATGAAGTTGTCAATAGAAATAGTGAAAAACAGGCAGTGTTCCCGTAAAATAACTTGATATAACTTCAGAATACTTTTTTCATGTTTCTTCCATAAAATCTAGGAAAATATATTCAGAATAAATGGCTAAGGCAGAAACCCTGTTAATTACACATATATATATATAAAACCCAACAAAACAAACACCAAAAAAACCACCACCACCAACAACAACAAAATAAAAAAAGGCTTAATCAGCTTTCAAAGTGTCATTGCTAGCAATTCCCCATCAAACTGAAATGGTATTTTAAGCAAGTGTTAAAGGAGTAATTTAACTTATGACTGATGTAATCACCAAACATGTGAATGATCCATACAATTAAAAATTTTCTTATGTCTCAACATGGATTAAATGCATTAACAAGAAGAGGAATATTTTAAATGAAATAAGTAAATTGGAAAATGAATCTGAAATCAAAGAGAAGATATAAAGTACAAAACAGGTTTTTTAACCATATCACGTGTTATAAATAAACTTTACATAAGCTATAGTAGGGATTGCTATTCCAAGAGGAAAGTAGACCCTAAAACAACCCAGTCAGATAAAATAACAAGAAAATGAGAAAAACTGACCTTGTAACAAGAAACTATGCTATTGGCATTTTACCCAACTCATAAACTAGATTGAGGCAGTTTGAAGACATGTGGAAGTGAATGCAAAGCAAAGGTCAGCTGTCTGTGGTAAATGTAATAAAGACTGTGACTAGATGGAAGAAATTCATTGCACATAACTCTTAAAAGCCTATAAAGAGTGACTGATGGATGTAGCAGAGGAAGGAGCAGCATAACAGAAAGAAGGTCCTGACCTGATAACATTAAGGAACAACACAAAGATCTGAGAAACAAGAACCTTGACCTGATCAAATCTCACTTAAAAGTATTTTTGCTTATTCGCAGGATCTGTAGAGTAAATTTAGCATATTCTGAGAGGCAACATCCTTTACATGACTGGCTAATCCATTTGTTTGTAGTTATAAGTGTCAGAGTTCATTGGAACAAATACTTGCCCTCACTGCACACACTGCCTTGTCTTGTTCTTTTGGGAGCCAGCTTGTGGATGGAATCTGGAAGTATTCCTTTTATCAGCCAACCTGACTGGGAAGCGACAGCAGCCTTCGTCTTGTATGCTACATCAAAAGTGAAAATCAAGCATATGCTCATGCACATGCATACAACGGAGACTCTACGGAAAAGGAGAAAAAGATATTACATCTAACTGATTTGAAGCTTGATAACAATCTCAAGTATTATTTGGATACTATAAAGGCAACTTTGCCTGAAAAGAAAAGTCAATTCAAGATCCTGGAGCTCAGTTTACTTAAATTGTATCAACAAAATTTTAGTTTGTGTATCTTTTGACAATCCAGCACACATAGAATAAATACATTAGTTTCTTTCCCTCACCACCCCCCTTTTTTATTTTTTAACGTAATGGAAAACTGTTGTGGGCCATTCAAAACCCTTAAATAACACATCTGTATGACTACAGAAAATCAGTGTATATAATGAGTACTTCCATTTACTTTTCTTACCTCTTTGTTGACAATATCATTACAATAAAATTATTTGAATAGTATCCAGAAAAAAAGAAGTATCTGGGCAATCTAAATTCTACCTATAAGCAAACTCAATCTATATTTTCTGTATATCTGAAGGCTTTCCTATTAAGGATAACAAATGATCAAAGCAGTGGGCCAGCTCTAGTGATCAAAAGTCATACATACCAGCATAGATTTTTAGCACTCCTTCTGAGATGTAAAATCATTTTATGTTAGAATATCACTATATTACCTCCCCAACATGTCCCTTTCACACTAATAAAAATAAAACAGAAAGCAAACCTAAATGCAAAATTGCTGACCCAGAACCAGGAAGAACAACCCCAAGAGCTGAGACCTTCTTCTGACAAGATGCAGCAAGGTGCTTCACCAAACAGAAGACTCTAATTGCTATCTAAATTGCAGCGCAGCTCCCATAGATAAGCATACTCCAGTTTCTCTACAAGCTAGTGGTTTTGGTACTGTCAACTATTCCAACAGTTCTCAATTTCACTAAGGCAATACCTTCTGAATTTACAGATTCATGAATAGGCAGTCCCGGGAACCACATCTAGAAATCTAGAAAATTCAGTACTGAGGGGAGATGTGTTAACAGTATCACAGTTCACAGAATGAACAGTTCCCAGAACAGCTGGGAAACTAAGCTAGCAAATGGTATGAGTCCTGCTGGAGGAATAGCTCAGGGATGCAGAACAGCGGTTTGTGCTGTGCTAAGCAAACTGATCTTCCAACAACAGCAGTAATAACTAACCAGAAAATCCCAACAGGTACAACAAAATCCATTCTTCCAGATACAATTTGTATTCCTCTCCTCTGACTCAACATTACTCCATCTTCTTCATTAGTTGCAGTAGTAGACGGAACCTAACACCTATATTCAGAATGGAAAAAATCAGTTTTGCCTGCTTTGTTGCAAGGCTCTGAATCAGCTCTGCTGAACAGATTGAGTTAAAAAACATAACAGAGGTCTACCTACAGATGAAAGAAAACTTAAGCCTTCTAAAAGAAAGTAAATTTTATTTCAATTATTTATCTCACACTAAGATCAGAACTGTAGACACTCCTACCTCCAGGGCAGAAAAGAGAATTTTGTCTGTTTCTAATTTGATGTATGAGATAGAAGGAGAGACAGAGTGAGATTTTTAGCTTCTTTGATGATTGCTTTCTTCTACACTAGACCCTGCCCAGCTGTAATGATCTTTAGGAGTCTCAGGTGCAGTCATCAAGAGAGGCCATACCAGTCACTGGTCTAGTACTGGTCTACAGTAGAAATTGCAGATGCACTTCAGGCAAGAGTGTTAAAGCAATAGGAACAGAAATGAGAAATAATAGAAATAAATTGGTAGGCATAGTGCACATATGTAGATGTTTAAGGATATTGTTAATGTTTAAGTTTTGCCATCTTGCAGGTAGCAACTTTTTTATTATTTTTATTTGTTTGGTTGGGTTTTGGTTGCTTTTTTTGAAAGTTTGGTTGCTAGATGGATGGAAAGACAATACAGCTTGGGAGATGGTGCTACAGCAGGGTTTTAATAAATTAATGGGGTCGTATTTATGTATTTTCTTTAATCTATAAGTTTTTTGCTATTTAATTATTGTTCACAGGTATTTTTTATTCATGATTTCAGTAGACAAAAGTACCAATGTACTCATTATTTGAATAGTATTTTGATGTTTTACTTTAAAGTGTACAACAAAGGTTTATTAGCTTATTATTGTAACTCTTGGCCTGAACAGTTATTTCAATTTTGAATCTTCAGTACAACTTGTGGAAGGAGTAGCTTCAAACAAAGTGTATTTTCTTCTTCCCTCAGTGTTAAACAATATCTGAAGTAGAGTAATACACCAGCATTTAGCATAGTTATTTTGTACACTTTTGCAGTGGATGATTAGTGTCTTGCTGTTTGTGGCAGCTGTATGAGGAATAGTCCTTCATCAGACAAGTCTCTTATGTTATAAAACATTTCTGTAATGTGTGTTTCATGGTTCTTATCACCAGAAAAGCTAGCTCTGTGTAAACACTTCAGTTAAGAATTACTGTCTATACTCTCCATGCTTTCTGTAGAATTAGAGATAGGATAAAGACGGTTCAGAATGTGTATGTATATATATAAAAAATTATTATTATGTATGTGTGTATAGACTTTTACCACTTCTTCCCAATAAGAAATGCAATAGGTGAAAGAGACAAGGATGGTCTGACTGTATTATGAATCTCAAGTAGATGGAACTCTGCAGTCTTGATTGTGTCTGTTAAAAACAGAGAATCTGCTTCCGTGGCTACTGTTCTCTGTTACAGGAACTTCCTAAATGTAATGCACAAATGACTGATATGAAATGAAATTAAATTAAGGAATGAGAATAGCTTTCTGATCCATAAGTGCTGATCTACAGTTTCCTATGTGACACACTTAATATTATCACCTAAAGGGTGGAACGTTCCAGGTTTGGCTTTTTTGTTCCTGGTGTGTCCAAACTGATGAGAACTCTAGATGCTTGTCATACAATTCTGCATTTAAAAGGGTAGGGGTGGGGGGAGAGTGAGGGAAGGGTGGGAGTTTTCTTTAGTTAGAAAATTAAATGCTGTTAACAAAAAAACCCTTTTGTTCCTGAGGTAATTATGATTGAACACTAAGAATGGATGCTTGAATACATTCAATTTACATTGACGAAAGTCTTATTTTTGCAGTATTCCACATTTAAGTGGACAAAATGTACAGTAACAGACACTCTAGTTCTGCTTCAAGCAGAACAACAACAAAACCCTCTCAATACAACAAAACTACAAATCATTAGCCATTATAAAGTTTAACAATATGCAGTATGTTTTCCATAGTTTTTTGTTTGATTTGGGTTTTTTTTGTTTTATCCCTGAGAGTTGGGATCTGATATGTTTGCTGAGACAATATCTAATACCTTAACAGCATTTATTTCAATAAAGAGAAAAGTAGACCTACAGAGCTTATGACTTGCTGCTCTCCTCCTCTGTAATAGCACAATGATGGGTGACTCACAGTGGAGTTCTAGGACGACCTGTATGATTCCTCACTTTTAAAAATTCAGGCAAAGCATCACCAGCTGGTCTAGGGAGGTGATTGTCCCACTCTGCTCTGCACTGGTGTGGCCTCACCTTGAATATTGTGTGCAGTTTTGGGCACTGCAATATAAGAAAGATATTAAGCTCTTAGAGAGTGTCCAAAGGACAGCAACAAAGTTGGTGAAGGGCCTTGAGGGGAAGCCTTTTGAGAAGCAGCTGAGGTCACTTGGTCTGTTCAGCCTGGAGAAACTGAGGGGACACTTCATTGCAGCCTACAACTTCTTATGAGAGGAAGAGGAGGGCAGGCACAGATCTCTTCTCTGTGGTTACCAGTGACAGGACCCAAGGGAATGGCCAGAAGTTGTGTCAGGAGAGGTTTAAGTTAGGTATTAAGAAAGGTTTTTTACTCAGAGAGTGGTTGGGTGCTGGAATAGTCTCCCCAGGGAAGTGATTACAGCACCAAACCTGGCAGAAAATTTGGACAATACTTTCAGGCACAAGGTGTGACTCTAGGGGATGGTCCTGGTGCAGGGCTGAGTTGTACTCAATGCTCCTTGAGGGGCTCTTCAAATTCAGCATATTCTTTGATTCTGTGATATAATGGTTATAACAATGGTTCCTTGTTCCAATACTATAGATTTTTTTTTAGAATGAAACCGAAACTCTCTAGAAAAATGGTGTTAAGCTGTTAAATGCTCAAAAAAGGCTAGAGTCTAATTTGAGTCCTTAAAATTACAGGGCAGACACTTTTGCCTTGACAGTTTAGCTTAGTCCAATGTTATTCATTAAGAAGACAAAATTAGGATATTTATCTGTGATCTTTGAAAATAGAAGCATGTTAGGTTCTTATAAATGGACAAAAGTCAAATATATTATGATTAAGAGAGATAAAACTGATACTTGTGTAGATCTGATGTGTGTACTTATATGCTTGTGTGCTGTACATCATCATCATCATGGCCAGGCTTCGCGAACGAAGATTTGGGAAGGCTCTATCCACATTTGTTACAGGCACGCTGGTGGCTTATGAGGCCAATACGAGACAGACATATCTGATTGCAAAAGGCACAGCAGAAAGACTCCTTAGATGATATATTCTGCAAGACATGGTTCTTTCTGCGTTGCCTTTTCTCCTCGAGAGTGATCCTGCGTGTGTTCTCAAAGGAGACAGCTACGTTATAGATGGTGTGTCTCCAGGCCTCCCGATTTGAGGCCGGAGTAGACCAGTTATGTTGATCAATATGACCAAGGCTGAGATGTTGTTTCAGGGAGTCCTTGAATCTTTTCTTCAGGGCTCCTCTCATGCCGCAGTTCACCATAAAGCAAGATCTTAGGGGGGCGGTGGTCCTTCATCCTGGAGACGTGTTCTGCCCATCGCAGCTGTGTTCTCATCAACATGGCCTCAATACTTGTGACTGCTGCTTGTTCTAGAACAGATGTATTGGTCACAAAATCTGACCAGTGGATGTTTAGGATTGTACGGAGGCAGCTCTACATAGTTGCCATATATTTACAGTAAAATATGGGGATAAAAAATAAGTGTTGAATTCACTCTTCTTGTCTTCAGAATGCTAAATTATTCTCCAGAGTAGTACTACAGAAAAGTAGGATTTATTCTGGCTTTTTACTGTTTCTATGAGAGCTTGGGGGGTTTCTTTTAATTTGGTTGCTTTGAGAGGTGTTTTTTGTTTTGTTTTTTGTTTGGTTTGTTGGTTGGTTGGGGCTTTTTTGTTCTTGTGTGGAAGAAGTCAAAGACAAAAATAGGCTGAAAAAGACTTAAAGGCTCAAACAACATTATTTGTTACAAATGTTTCAGTAGCAATCACTAGAGATGGCGTCCTTGGCCCCTCTAATAATATGGAACTCTTGCAGTGCAATGAATATTTGGTCATTGGTTCAAGTTGATAGATAAATTATACGATTTTTATAAAGTATTTCTATGACTATAATATAAAATCTTTTATTCTACCTCACCATACTGGTAATTCAAACCCACCCCTGTAACCACTGTTTTATATATTAGCTAGTATTTTTAAAGCTCTTTTTAGATTGGAAGTTCTGTTCATTTAACTAAATATTTTGTACATTATAATAATATATCAGGTAGTACTGTTCAGTATTGGTCAAAGAAAAGTTATGAGAAACTTCTTATAGAGTAAATTACAAGCAAGGACAAATTTAAAACAGTTGTCTTTGACTGCTTTATATCTAGTGGGCAAAAATAAGCTTTAGTGATTTATGATAAGAGAAATAATGACTCCATTAAAGACTTGTTCAAGCTCATTTTTCAAAATATATAGTACACTTGATTATTTATTACTGATTTTTTAGTGCTTCAGTTGTACCATGCAACACACATCATTTGCTTATCTCATTAAAATTTTCTCTACAGAAAGAAAATGCTAGGTCTCTAACCTAATATTACAAATTCTTTAGATTAGAAGAGGGAGACTGAAATAACAGTGTCTTTGATGAGAACTACTGCTAAACTATAAAATATTTCTTAGCATCTTAGTGCTTAACTGTTTAAAAGCTATTGTCAGTGCCACCTTGTTTGTGATAGTTCTGGAATTTGTGTAGTGATGAGCACTGAGTCAAGAGCTGTAGCTCACTGAAAAATAATTTAAATCTTTTTCCTTAAATAGTCTCACTATCATTTTGATTTCTATTGCTCTAAGGACGTAACTTAATATTAGGCAGACTTTCTGTGAAATTCTGATTTTACAAATAACCTTGTGTTGGTTAATTTATTGATGTGATAACCTCCATCATTTCAAATAACTTGTCAATGCCATTTGTTGTTTAGCACTAGTGTTCTGATATCTCCCTTTAAAAGAAATTTCTGTTCTCCTGTGATTGCAGTCAGCCACCCTTAGCGCTTTTACTTTCTGATGTGCTCTTGACTTCATCTTTCCAGGAACAGTTTGTCCAATTCTGTGCAGTATTAAAAGCATTCACCTACATGGAGATAGGAATGCTTCAGGATGTATATTCAGGTCTCATTTGTACCTGCAAAACCATATACTCTATGCTCCTGTACAGCATCTCTCAGTGAAATTTATTATGTCCAGCTGTTACTGCAAGATATGACTCAGGTTCATCCAGTATAATTACAAATATCTATTCATGACACCTCATTTAAGACACTAAGCATCCTAGGCTTCCTCAGATGGTCCTGTGTCTTAGGTAATCTGTGCCTACCTTGATTCATATATCTTTTTACAAATAGCAGAAACCGTGAAAGGCACTCTTAAAACATGTTCTTGAAGCTAGTAATATGAATCCATGCATAAGTATGTTTTGCAGCATGGATACTGCAGGTAAGTAAAATTAGTTAAAAAGGCAGGTGAAGTTCACAAATAGCTGGTTTTATAGAGTTCATATTTGTAATAAAAGCTAAAGCAAACATCTTACTCTGGGTGTTTCTGGATGGTCTAAATGTAAACAATCCAGGGACAGTGGAGAAAGTAACTCTTTGTCACGGAAATGTCTTTTCTAATTTGTATAAACACTGTGTAAATGTATGGAACTGTAGAAAGAATTTGCCATTATCATGTATTTCAACAGGAAACCTTTTATTTCTGACCAAGAAATATTTTGAATGCAGTTCAAAGTAGACCATGTTCCATTCCCCTTCCCTGTCAGTGTCAAAGATGCTGATAAATCTTGATTACAAACAAAATATGAAGGAAAATATAAAAACATGCTTTATATTTCTTACTTTGAAGATAAATTTATCACAGCCAATCTTGCTTGGGATGCTACTCTCTTTACACATACAAAGAGACATTGTTTCTATTCTAAATATCTAAACGCAGAAAAAAAAATGTGTTTTACTACTCAGATCCAACTAACAAAATGGCACATGGAAAAAAATCATTTTTCAGAGATCTCTTGTATAAATTTTCAGAATTTCCAGTCCCATAAAGATCAACTTTCAACCAGTCTTCTCCTTAAGCTGTGTGTGGTGGGGGAAAAAAAGATTTTTCTCCTGGAGTTAAAAAAAATGGTAACCCCTGAGGGGGTGGTGTCCCTTGGGGTTGAGCCAACGAGCGCTCCTGCAAAATATAAACATATCACACCAGATCGGAAAAGAAGGGTGATGTAGTTGTTGTTGGAGGAAAGTGACCATGTTGTAAAGCCATGAGGAGAAGGGGCAGGAGCCCCTCTGGGGGGTCATGGCCCCCCAGCCCCCGGTTGGCATCATAGAAACTTGGAAACAGTGTTAAACTGGAATGAGGTCTGTAACTGAGAAGCTGGGAGTTTTGTCCACTGTGAGTGAGCAGAAGGAGCAGCAGCAGAAACAGCACTGGCCAGAGAACCGTGGTGCAGAACCAGAAGAGATAAGATGCAGCAGAGACGGCCTGCAGCCAAGCAGGAAGACACAGAGATCTCTAACAGAGACAGAACAGGACTAAGCTCTACAGAGAGAGAGTTTGGGGTAAGAAGTAAAACAAACCTCCCAAACCCCTTTGAGACCTCCTAGAGAGGAGGAGGAGAAGGACTCCTATTTGAGAGGAGTCTTGGAGTGCAGCATGCAATGGAGAGAGGAGCTAAGAAGCTCAAGACATCCCAGAGCTGGACCAGGACGGCCAGACAGAATGTGGAGGGGGTGACCTTGGCGCCCCTGCTGCTACTGCCAAGCTGGCAGCTGAGACAGAGCACAGGAGCTCTGATAGAACTCTTGAGGCAAAGGTTTACAAGTGAAAGCTGCCCGAGGCGTTCCAACCAGGGGTGAATCCCCTGAGGAAAGGGACCATCACGAAGATTCCTTCACTTCGTGATATGACATGGTGACGCGAGCTTGTTCCTGATATCGCAGTCCACGGGAGAGAGAGGGGGTGAGAGGAGACACTCCCCTTGTGTGTAATGGAAGGAGATCCAGCTACAACAGTCCAGCTACAGCTGCTGCACGGAAGAAGAGAGGCTGCTGCCCTGAAAGTGGAAAGGATCTTTCCTTTTCCCTTCTGGACTTTTATTGGAGGGAGAAGAGATCTGATCCATTGTAAATACTGCCTTACCATAGGAGAGATAGTTGAGATTATGTATATGATGTATTGTAATATTTATTTGTACAGTGATTGTAATATAATTCCCTTTTTCCCCCATATTGAATCTTGTGTTATGTCTGGAAAACCCATCTCACACTGGGGCGAGGTGTGGGACGGGGCTTGAACTCGGGAATTGGATTTTGGGGGTCTCAAACTGCAACAGCTGTGTGTTATTTTTGTGTGTCAAATAGCCACTTGAAAAATTTCCAAAAAGGGAAAAAGGCAAGTGGATATGTTTGCCAGACAGATAACTCTGTCTAGATGCTGCAATTTGACTGAAATGAAAGGATTCAGAGTAAGAGAGTTGCTTGCCCTCAACATTAAACTTTAACCACCTATACAGAAAAAAAATCCTGTAAAGTCTGAATTATGTACCGTATTCCAAAGTAATGAAGCAGCAAGCCTTATGGAAATAATGTCTTCACAGTACTCAGCAAGCTCCTTGCCAAAGCTATTTCTATTCAATTTTCA
Organism: Corapipo altera; assembly: GCF_003945725.1. Lineage (NCBI taxonomy): Eukaryota > Metazoa > Chordata > Aves > Passeriformes > Pipridae > Corapipo > Corapipo altera. Next base: position 66,722,734 of record NW_020884872.1, read on the forward strand.
AGCCTAGAAACACAGATACAATGCTCTTGGTATCACAGTAGTTATGCAGCTACCAATGAAAAGGATAATGTACAGTAGTTGTTTCTATTTATCCTGACAAAATAGCATACTAGAGTAGCTGTAAATAGTACATCTCATTAGTTTTGCATTTAAAAAGAACACATTTTAGAGCTTTACATGAATAGGCTAGTCTGAAATACTTTGAAAAAGCCTGTTACACAAAACTACGATTAAATCTTTTCCAATAAATTATTTAGCTTTAAGTAAAAGGTGAAAATTGTTTTTTAAATGTGTGTTTAACTTAAAGAACTGAGTACAATTTCTTTCTGTAGAAGTAGAACTAGAAAGAGAAGTTCTTGGGTATGATTGGCTTAATCAAGGAAATACAAATTATTTATTTTTTTTAATAGTACTGTAAGAAAGAAGAGTTCTGGTACATGCGACAGTCCAGAAAGGGGATGAAGTGGACCAGCTGGGTCAGATATGCAGATACTCTGTTCTGAGGTTTAAGAGAGGCATTATTATATGCTGACATAATCAAAACTTTCAACTGTTCTTCAATCTCTGAAATGTCTTTGCCTTGTGTTAACAGAGGGAAGTGAAATGAAATGGAATAAAAGACATTAATGGTGTTGTCTCATTGTCAAGAAGTATGCTACAGAATGTTAAATAACTCCTAATGTATGTATTTCTTGAATAACACAAATATATTTAAAAAAACCCAGTGATATAAATATATCACTGTTTTCTTTCTTTCAGGTCTTTCTAATCTGCTCACCAGCTGCTGTGATCATTTGGGCTTGCCTATAAACATGGATGGAAAGGGCATCATGAAATTGTCAAAGTAACTGTCCAAGACATGCAGACATTTAAATCAAACACCTCTCTTTCTCTATTTTGGTAAGAAAGCCCTGTCTTGACTAGGCTATCTAGCATGTGATGTAGGTATGTATACCCACAGAATATAATTCTTCTACTATTTCATCTACAGTGTTAGGTATATTAGTTGCATGTTAGACACTTTGTAGTGCAAACTTCAATTTGTATAAATTCTGAAATAAAGGAATTATTGCTGAAAAAAATACCTTAAGGAGTAAATACATAATGAACTTAAATGAGAAGGACAAGTTGAAATTACAATGTAAGTATCTATTTCATTTAATTCACATGAAAAATGGAAATGGATATTTAATACTCGGAGCCAAGATGTACATCACAGATAGGTAAGCATAGTTTTTAAAACTAGTCTTTTTAACTAATAGGTTTCAAGTGATTATAATAACAACATGACCATTATAAAAACAATGGTTTATATGTTTTATACTTGCCTACAACCTTGATATGTTTTATTGCTAACCGGGATGCATCTTTTATGCACCTCAGAACTGCATCTAGCTCTGCATCTAGCTCTTGGAATTTGGTATTTTTCAATACTGCATTTTAACTCACCTTTCTGATTATGTTCTTGATAAACCTAGAGATGCTTTTTTATAGGTGTTATCATTCATTGATTGAAACTGGAACATCTCTGCAAAGGCTGACAAACACTGAATAAAGCTAATACTTTTTTTTCAGAGGAGGGTCATATATATCGAACCGTTTTCCTCTTGATTGCCTTGAAATTGGACTGCTTTCATAGCTGCATCTTGTGCTTATTTGTGTGTATATCACTTTCTGCAGAAAGAACATTTTCAATCTTCAGACCCAGTGTTTATCCATTAACAGAGACATTTCAAATGCTTTCAGGCTTAGTGAATATTGTATGTCAAGAAAGACTTCACAGTGTCCAGGCTTCCATAGCAGTGTTCTATAGCTGCAAATATACATTTGAAAAGAATGTGGAGTTCTCCGCTTGGATCGGAATGCAGATGTGAACCTTGGAAGCACATAAAAGTGTATCAGATTTTGACAACATTCCCAGATTCACTAGTGTTCACTGAACTCTATGAAAAAACATTTTGGTCAAACAAATACAAAGCACCATGATAAACTGCTTTTGATTCCTATTCATGGTATATGTTTTTTTACATTAGAATTGGGATTAATAATATATAATTCTATTCTCTTAAGTACTGGATGAGAAATATTTAGTCAGGCACTAGAAATATAGAACAGAGTTAAAACCCCTGCTCACTAAAAGCCCGTGGTTTGAAGAGAAGTAATAAATTAATCTGAGAGAGAAAATATAAGATTTCCTTTCACACTATTGTTCTAACAAGCTTCAGATTTTTTCTTCGGAAGGCCTTGCCTCAAATAGCTGGATTCCTGCATTCTTTTGGTCATAAGCCTTTCTGCTAGAATTGCCAGTAACTGGGGTAATTAAAGACAGACATTATGGTGTCTCTGTAGTAAAAATGTCTGTCTTCCAGAAACTGATTCAAGATAACAATATATTCTGTTTTTCTTCAAACATAATGCAATTCCACAAATTCTGTGATACTAAATGTTGATGTGTCATAGAAATGCCGGTATTTTTCTACTACTGGGAAGATTGCTGTTACATTTGCTTGAATAGGGGATGGAAAAGAAAATAGAAAAGCAAGCTTCAACCGCAGTGTCGTGGTTTAGACATCACTTACATAAGATCATACAAGATCGTGGCCAGATGGTTACTGGAACCACCTCCATTTGAATCAGGATATCTCCCTGATTTAGTGAAGTTATGATGAGGTATTTTTATTAATATAACTATAAAGAATAGAGTGATGTCTAGGACAAGAAGAAAGTGAAACAGAGCTAATTGCAGTAAAGAATCCAAACAAATCACACTATGTAAAAGAACACTTTAGAAAATCGAACATCCACAGCTGTCTTCTGAAGAGATCAGTTAGAGCATTAATCATAATTTTGGTTACTTTGAATATTTTGATCAACAGTATGGTACAAATAACAAATCAAGAAACTTTATTTCTGCTGCTCAGAAAGAAGCAAAGCAAGGAAAAGAACTAAAGAATAAATTGTCAGGAAAGACCAGGCTAAGGTATTCAAAAGTGCAGTTTTTTGGGGGGGAGGTTTCGGGGGATTTTACTGTGAGTTAGAATTTAACATATAAATGTGTGAAGACTACCTCATCGATACAGAACTGAGGTGTTTTTGGAGTGAATGATTTTAAGTTTCGTCATTATTAAATACCCTCAGTAAATTAATTCAATGAAGATTTGTCTTATTTGATGTAAAGAGTGTTTGTGTCAGGCATAGCCGCTCCATAAAAATTATCTTCAGTGTTTTCAGTTTTTCTCTCAGATCTTTCCAAGGTGAAAAATAAATGAAAAATTTTGAACATCTTAGCTATTAGGTCACATACTATAAGATTTCATACTATTAAATTTCCCATACTAATTGTAGTTTTTTGCAAATAATTCCTCTGAAACTCATAATTAATTTATGTTGTTGCTGTTATGCAAGTCAATTTAAGTTGCATCATTAAGAAGCAGCACTTTATGTCAAATCTTAAGACCCTTACAAAAAGTGGTTCTATAGCCCAAAGGGGAAAAAAAAAAAGAAATCTAATCCATACCAATAACTTTGCTGTAATTAGATGCTAACAGTGTGGTGAGAAATTACTGTATGTGCACTCAGTTTCTCTCTGTTTTCAAATATTTTTTGTTTACTTAACCACTGATGTCTTTAGAATACCAACGTATAAGCAAACAGTCACAAGATTGTATCATATGTCCCCAGGAGTGCAAGATAATAGGAGACTTAAAATTACAGCACCAAGGTAATACCAGAGAACACAGATATGGACTGATGAACAAATGATTGATGTTACAGTTATGTCAAAAGCCTAATGAAGTTACATTAACTAACAGCATAGTAGAGCTGTCTCTAAAGCATGTATAACTGCCACCAAAACTACTAGTTGCACAGTAGCCACTGCTTCATATTCAGGTGTGCTGTATTGTTCTCTCTGATACCCTCCGGTGTAGTGCCACATACCTTAGAGTTATTATTATTGAAGGGAATTGTTTCTTTGCATTTGATTTAAGATTTCATTGGTTGTGGTTATCTGCTTTGAGAAATGGTTGTTGATTCTGAATGCAACTGTGGTGGCATCACTATACATTCTATCACAAAAATGTCCCCTTATTCCCTTTAGTGTGAAATGGATATTTGTGTCCTCTGAAGGAGAGAGAAGAGATGAGATAGCCCCTAATATGTCAATTATTACAGCCTGTCTTCAGATGGATCAACTCAGTTTCAGGAGCACTGCACCTCAAGGCCTGGAGCTTTGAGTGGCTTATATATTTCATTGAGTTCTAATGGGTTCCTGAAGTCTTTTAAACACCTGGAAATAATGGACAGGACTTCTATTTTCAGGCAGTCAAATCTATGGTCTTTTTCTATGGGACCAAAATTCTAATTCAGAAGCTCCTCAGCTGCTCTATTTAGGAGCTTTCTCCACTCCTAAAAGAGATCAGAAAAGATATCATGCACGGTAGAAAGATTTTAGATATCTATTGTATTTACTCCAGATATGATGTTTTGGTAACAGAGGAACAGATATAGAAATTGGGTTAATTAGATTGTCAGGTAATGTATTCCCAAAAAATACTCTTATTTAAATTATGTCAGATTGTACCAAGCCAAAAACATGAATCTGAGGTTTTACCTCTTACTGTTGTTTTCATGCAATTATTTCCTGAAATACAGTACTGAAGGAGCTTTTCAAGTCTTTGAGCATGCATCAGTACCATGCTAATGTAAAAAGATTAAGAAATGGAAATTCTTATTTGAGAGGGAAACATCTCTATAGGAAAGATATGTTTTAAAAAAGGTAGTCAGATATGCATTTGCTGTTTTATATAGTTGCAGTCCTGTAAATAATACTAGTGGTAGCTATTGCTGTTATTCTGGAAGAGACTATGTAGTGGGTTGACCTCAGCTGGGTGACAGGTGCCCCCAAAGTTGCTCTATTACTTCCCTTCTCACCTGAATAGGGGAGAGAAAATATTACTAAAGGCTCATAGGTTGAGATAAGGACTGGGAGAAATCACTCAGCAATTACCATCATGGGCAAAACTGACTTGGGGAAAATTAATTTATTACAATCAAATCAGAGTAGGGCAATGAGAAATAAAACCAAATCTTAACCACCTTTCCTCTACTCCTTCTTTCATCCTGGGCTCAACTTCACTCCCAATTTACTCTACCTCCTCCCCCACAGCATTGCAGGGTTATAGAGAGTGAAGGTTGAGGTCAGTTCATCATGTCTCTGCTTCTCCTTCCTCTGCTGCTGTGCTGCTCCTTCCTCCTTGAGGGGATGACTCCTTGCACTCTTCCCCTGCTCCAGTGTGGGATCTGTCGCACGGGAAAAAGTCCTCCATGAACTTCTAAAATGTACCCTTCTGACAGGCTGAGCTTATTCAGTATCTGCTCCAGCGTGGATCCCTCCCACAGTGCACAGTCCTTCAGGAGCAGGCAGCTCCAGAGTGGGTCCCCCATGTGGCCACAGGTCCTGCCAGCAAACCTGTCAGTGTGGGCTCCTCTGCAGGCCACAGGTTCTGTCAGGAGTCTACAAGGTCAGAGCCCCTCTTTGGACATTGACCTGCCCCAGCACGGTCTTCTCCACAGGCTGCAGGGGAATCTTTGCACCCGTGCCTGGAGAATCTCCTCCACCTCCTTCTTCACTGAACTTGGCGTATGAGGGGCTATTTCTCTCACATATTCTTATTCCTCTTTCTGACTGCTGTGACACAGCATTTTTTCCCCCTTCTTAAATGCATGTCTGTGAGGCACTACCTCTGTTGCTCATGGTCTCAGCCTTGACCAGCAGCAGCTGTCTCTTAGAGGTATCTAGCATTGGCTCTGTTGGACATAGGGGAAGTCTTCTAGCAGCTTGTTAGAGAAGCCAGCCCTTTAGTCCCCACATTATCAAAACCTTGCCACTCTAACCTAATACAGGGAAATTAGGAAGGAAGAGCAACTGAATCTTGATGTTAGATATTAGTTTCTTTAAATTTTCTGATAGTTTTAGAAAGATGTTAGTTGAAATAAAAAATAAATTTGACCTGAAAATTGGTTATTAAAATGAAAAAATGAAAACAAAGTACATATCCAGCAATGTAATTTTCTTAGCACAAAATCTTTATCCTGTTTATTTTTTTTAGTCCACTGAGATTCAAAATCAGATAATCAGGGAAAAACTTTGAAGAGATACCTTAAATGCTTCACTATAAGTGCTTAACTTGTGTTAAAAATGGTGTTCTGCTAGCTGTAAGTGATTAAAAGGTATTAGTCTTGTTCCTAGGATATTTTTACTTTGGTGAATTTCAGCAAACAGAGACATAATAATGCTTCCAACACTCTGTAGAACCTTGCCCTTACTTTAGAAAAATTGCATTCAGAGTTTTAGCTCAGGAACTATGTAATCGTGTACCTGAACCAGATTAGTAATGATCATAATGGTTCAGAAGAAAAATGAAAATCAAAACTATAAACTAAGAAGAGAGCTTTTGTTTGATTAGTTAAAATTCACCACCATTAAATACCTAAATAGAATTTACTCAATGAACTGTTATGACTCCTTAAGACTTGCTATAATCTAGTGGTTGACTAATATTCATGTTCAAAAATTAGAGATCTTTTTTCCCTTCAGATCAAAAGAGATTTATGTTCACAACTGCTATGAGCACTAGTGGGAATTATATAAGTCAGTGCTGGTAGAATTATAGGCTATAATAGACACCACATTAGCATTTTTTAAGTCATAAAAAAATAACAAAACTTTAAAAAATCATTGTTTTCTCTAAAAAACTTGTTACCGGTTCAGTCAAAAATTAATTTCCCTAAGCGGTGTTATTGGGGTTTTTGGTCTGGTTTGGTGTTTTGTCTGTCAGTCTTTGTCACTTTCTCTATTTTTGTTTATACATCTAGAAGAGAAACATGATGAAAGCACATTTTTGAACTTGTACTATACTTTCATCACTGTTTTTCACTGTCATAAATTAAACCCAGGAATGTTAAATATATATTTCTGCTATTTTAAAAGTCAGAGTGTATCCCAATTTTATGGTTTCAAATAAATAATTTCTTCCACCTCAACTCAGAAACTATCATCCTTATGCTTATGCTTATATTATAGATAACAGAGACACAAACATTCAGAGTTGAACATGTTGTGGGCTTATTTATACGCTGCCTAAAAGAAAAGTGTATTACATTCACAGCTTGACAAATGGGAGAAAAAAGAGAGAAAGCTCTTTATAGATATAAATAAATAGAGGAAAAATGGAAACCAATATGGACAGAAGTAAAAAAGTAATGAGTACAGGAAAGATTTTTACTGTCTCAGACAAGATTTGTCACCTGTCATGGACTATCACTGAACTGTAAGCTTTATTCTGACATAGAGTTAAGGTTGTCATTGTTTCCAAAAAGCCTGATCATGACACTTAAAGAACAGAACTTTTTTTTTCCACTATTTGCTGTCACCAGCTCTATCACTTACAGTGTCAATTGACTTAGAGTTAATGCCTAGCTAATGCTAGTTCAGTTATGGTTAAACTAAATCTTAAAATGATTTTTGTTTAAATCTACTTTTCCACAACAATCTGTAATTCCCTTATATTATTTCTTTACCTTTTTTTCCCTCTGCTGCTACATCAAGCTACAAAATACAATTGGAATATGTCAGTGAAGACAGATTCCTGTCAGTAAATGATCAATACAGATATGACTGTATATGAGAAGAGATTATCCTGTCTGTCCTGATTACTTTTTATTACTTTCTCCTAGTTTACCTTGAAATGTCACAGGAGAATAAGCATGGAAAAAAAATTATATTTTTGGACATGGTAATGAAAGAAATAAGAAAATACACTTGCTTAGGTACTGGCTGGGGTTAAACAATGACACCATTCAGTATTTAAAGGAAGCTTTTAAGAAAGATTCAGGAAGACGTTTTAACAAAGCCCATAGACACAGGGCAGTGGGGATGGTTTTAAACTGATAAAGATTAGATTTAGATTGGACATAAGAAAAATTTTGTTTTACAATGAGGATGGTGAGATGCTGGACTGGGCCCAGAGAAATTGTGAATACCCCATCACTGGAAGTATTCAAGGTCAGGTTAAATGGGGCTTTGAGCAACCTGATCTATTGCAATATTTCCCTCCCCAAGGCAGACAGGTTAGACTATATGATCTTTAAAATTTCCTTCCAATCCAAACCATTCCATGATTCTAGGAATCTATCACTCTATGAATCTGTGGTTCTGTGATTCTATCATTGTGGTCCCTGTTAACACCTTGAGTAATATATATGAATATATGGTGTTGGCTTCGGTCAAATTTCCTTGAACATTTTTTTCACTTAAGTCTGTATTCAGTTTAGCACTGGGAGTCCAACTAAAAAATGCTCAGATATTTTTATTCTGGATTACTTTTAATCACTGAATTCTTTATCCAGAAATGGACTATCTGCTCCTTTTAAGACTTCTTTTTGAAGGCACTGGGTTTTGGTAGAGCAAGGAACTTAGAAAATTATTTTTCATTGTTCATGGAAGACAAATATCAATTATTTCCATATACTGAATAAAATCACAAAGTGTGCAGTTTAAAATCTTTTGTTTCTAAATCAGAGAGAAATGAAAATTAAATTCTACACAGGTTGAAATATATTGATTATATAGAGTGGCAAGGATAAGATGAATATTATGTTTTCCAAAGCACCTCTTAACACTACAACATTTTTACTCCTTTTTTTTTTTTTCCAATTGCACCACAGTAACTATCTAAGTAAAAGAAGTCAACAACTATTATTGCTCGTTTGATTTCCATATAATATCTGATCTGTTTCTGTATATTTGTAAATGGGGAAGAAATTTGGCCTTGCAAAGAAAATAAATATCTAAGTGCACCGAACAAAAGACAAAAACCAAAATCGCAACTCTTCAGTATTGCACAATGTCATTTATACTTTAGTAATGGCACCAAATCAAATGTCAGAGAAATCACTGTTCGGTTTTAGCTCAGTGGTTAGAAAGAAATTATGCCTGTAATGCTCACATTCATATATTCATCATTCATAATACAAGATTTACTAATGAAAATTTAAGTTCAATACAGTTAATATTTCAAAGATTATGTTACAGAACTCAGGTTTACTTACTACACAAAAACTGAGCTACAATTCAAAACTTTTTTTCCCTGAAATATTCTCAAGAATCATGATAGATACATTTAATACAGAGAAACATTTTTTGTATCTAATACTACCCAGAAACTGCCTACTTTTCCATAGCTAGTCTTCCTATTTTTCTTGTTAAAAAAACTCATAAATGAGACACAGTCAAGTTACTTCCTGTCATCTAAAGTATTTCCAGAAGGATTCAGTTCAGTACATATGCAATTTAGATTTACAATTTCCTTTAAGTAGCAAGGCTACCAAGGACTAAGATCACTTAGAGAAAGAGCTTTCTCACTTAGAGAAAGCTTTCATTTCCACTTTGGAACAGAGATTTATATGTTTTTAAATCGAGCTATCTTCGAAATTGTCTGTCCTCTTTAGGATTTTAGTGTTTTGACTCTACCCCTCTCCCCGGCCCAGTTAATATAAAAGGACACTTACAATAACAAAAATCTGCTGGGGTTTCATGACCTTAACATTTTTAAAAGCAGCACTTTCAAGGAAAGCATAAGGCAGAGGTAGAGGTGCCGATAGAAATGTTTCAGCATCAGATTTTTCAGGAGAAATAGTTTTTTCAGAACACATCTACAGAAATATTTTTTTTTTTTTAAATTAAGTTATTTAATTTGCCAGTTAGACTAATATACAGACCGTGGTAATGACCTGATCCAGAAGGAAAGTTATTATTTATTCAGATGACTCACATTGACTTGGTCTTTATTTTCTGGATTATTATAATAACATGAAAAATAAAACATAAAAGGTGAGGACTTCATAATTCATGGGGAAAATGGTTATTTGTGAAAAAGGCTAATTAATTTTTATAATGTAAGTTGTTATAAATTTAAGTTCTATAAGTTACACTTTATATTTCCTTCTGGAATGAATTAAGTCAGTTAAATTAATGTTCAGGTTATTTTTCCAGCACTTACTGATTTCTGTCAAATTAAAGCAATTCTAGACTTGCCTACGTGCATTTATACATATTTAATAGAAACCTCCCTCTACCTGGCTTTAACTTCTGGTATTCTTTTTCTTGTAAGATAAAGTTCAAAGAATACATATGAGATTTTCTAATTGTCTGTAAGAATTTCTGTTTACTTTGCAGAATACTTCCAAGAGAAGTCTTTGGGTATAAGTTGTAAACCTAAATCTATGACAGTTTGCAAAGATAGAATAATTTGAACAAGCATTATGCAATGAACAGGCATATCTCCTCATAGAAAAAGACACATTGTGTCTGATACTGACTTATTTTGAGGATATGAACTATCAAAAAACTTATCTAACAAGACGACATCTGTAACAGATGAAAATATTTTGATTATGAAAGTGAAATACTGAAACATTTTTTATGGCTATATGAGGCAGGAATCACAAATTATAAGTATAGTATTTACTTTTCAAAATTAAATCCACTCTAGTAATTACACGTCCACATTCAAATTTTTGGACATAATTTCCCACATCCAAAGGGAACTACTCAAAGAGACAAAAACCTAAATACTTTGTTAGTATATGTGGCTTCCTTTTTTTGAACATCTCCTTACCCTATATATTTAGCTGCAAAATAGTCCTAGTTAACAACAATTGCTTTTCTTGTTTCCGTATTCCCAGAGATACCTTTTTTCCCAAAATTATTTCAAAACAAGAGTCACTTCTCTAGATCAACACTAGAAGATATACCTATAGCATTTCTTATTTGTCATATTTGTCTAGACTGCAGTATGCAAAACTTTTAAATTTGGGGTTACTTGGAATATGATGACTTTCCCTCTCATACTTCCAAAACGATAACCAGTAAGGCCAAAATATTAATGGAAAACAAACACTGAGGAAGATTTTATGAGCAGAGAAACATATTTCACAGACAGAATCTACAAACTCTATACTGTGAGGTACACGTTCAAACAGTAAACCAAAGAAATAATACTGTAAAAGTCCACCCATGACAGTGAAAGTAATTAACCAGGGCAACTTGCCAGCAAGAGAGATACTGACTTCTGTACTAAATCTTTTAAGACTAAGAATTGTATCTGTATTGAAACAACTCAGATATTTCCTTATACAAAATCTTACAGTCATTTGTTGAAAACAGAATTAACTTTTTTCCCCCCAAATGTTCACCAAACGCTGTGAAGATTCTCCATGAAATTTTCCTTGAACTAATGCCGACCTGACTCAAACTTTAGGAATAAAGTATTTCTCACCTGAACCTGGATGTTCATAAGTGGACTGTCCAGATGTATCTCAGCAGATTACTTCAGAATCTATAAGTGAAGAGACAATTTCAGAGTCAACAATCCTGGGATATCTGTAGAGCTGAATATTTGAAAGTTCTTTGTCTAACAGGTCTTGGATTCATGCAACCCGTGGCATAATAAGAAGCAGTAGATAAGAATGGAAGATGCTGTAGAAAAATATTGGCATATTTTTGGTTTTCACTGATGCTATAGACTATTTGCTGAACAAAAATGTTTATTGTATCAACATCATGGAGCAGCTGAAAGTCCACAGGACCACTTTTATCTTGGAGAAACCAGGGCATGCTTGTTTTTTAAGCAAAATATACACTTTAGTTTTTTAAAGTTTGTTTTTACCTTATACAGAATTAAAAGTAGAATTAAAAAAAAATAAAAAGCAAAAACTAAAACTTAACTTTTAAACAGCTTGACTTCTTATTCTTTCATCACTTCATCTTGGAAAAGAAATGGTTGGAGTAACATAATCATGCTGTTCCTTGCTTTAAAAAGAGCCATTCTGCTTATGAGATTCCCTCTCAGACTTTCTATAAGAATTGTACCTAGGATGGAAAAACACGTGAGAAGCAAATGTGTATCATCCAGAAAGATACTATTCCTTAACACATCCTGAAGAAGCTGTTATGGCCAAATTAAGAAATGTACTTTTATATTTTCAGGAATCCCAGCCTGCTGAAAGTACCAAACTGTCTGTATTGGGTCTGGCCAAGACAGAGTTAACTTTCCCAATAGTGACCTTTAAAAGTGTTTTAGTTTCTATTTGTATCTAGAATGGTATTGATAACACATCAGTGTTCTGGATATTGCTCAACAGTGCCTGCATAGCATCAAGGCTCTCTCTCCCACCAATCTCTCCCCCACCTTCTGCAAGAGGAAGTAGGCTGGGAATGGGCAAGAGTTTGTAAGGGGACATGACCAGGACAGCTGACCAAAGGGATATTCCATATCATAGAATCATAGAATCATTTAGGTCAAAAAAGACCCTTAAGATCATTAAGTCCAACCATAAACCTGACACTACATACTAAACCACTATCATTTGACACTATGCTCAGCAATAAAAGATCAGAGAAAGAAGAAGTGAGGGGTGAGGGGCATTCATTATTAAGGTGCTTGTCTTCTGAAGCAACTTCTTCAGAAGGCCCTACTGAGGCCCTACTTCCCGAGAAGTGTCTGGACATCAACTGATGATGGGAAGTAGAGAATAAATCTTCTTGTCCTGCTTTATTTACTTCCACGCAGTCTTTTCTTTTCTTCATTAAACTGCCTTTACCTTGTCCCAAAAGTTTTTAACCTTTTCTCCCATCATGCTGGCAACGGGGAGTGATAGAGCAGCTTAGTGAGCACTTGGTGACCAGCTGAGGTCAATCCACCACACTGTCTTTCCTCATTCCTCTGTGTTACTTTCTTCTTGATGAATGCTCTCATCCCTCAGAATCTGTGGCCTTGCTATAAGGATCTCTTCTGACTTTAACATCTATGGCTCTAACTCTTTCACAATTACATCAAACTTTTTTTTTCCCAATTATCAGGCACAGAATCTGACCCAGATGACATGATTAAAGTTGAATGATTGTGCCTTTGATAAACTTTTCCCTTCCTCTTTTCTCCTCTACATCCTTTGTGTGGTGTCTCTTTGCATTCTTTTTCTCTTTCTTACTTCAACCCCTTTCATCTAAGAAATTGAGCAAAGTTACTCTTGTCAGAATTGCTCAATACATCCTTTCTCATTAGAAGTGTAACAAAGTAAGGAAAATATTAATGTGTAAATGGCCTACCAGAGGAAACAGATTTGTATTAAGAAAGGGAACAAGAAGAAAGGATTTTCCATTGATTTTATGGGGTTTTTTATATGACTTCACATTTTTGTTTTCTCTCTGACATGTTTTTCAAATTCACTTTAAGTCTTCTCAATTTATCTTTTTGAGCTTGGGAGACTGAAGAACAAAGCTAGTATCTATTTTTACTAACAAACAGCTTGGAAATTTTCAGTGAAAAGACTTAGAAGAGCACATGCTATTATAGCTGATCGGAATAAGGAGTTTCACACGTACACTACATGTATTTTTTAGATAACTAGTTAGTGATTATTTTCATAGATCATTAAAAATACGCCTTACTGTTCTTAATTATTACATAAATTTTTGAATTATTAACACAGGCTGCCAAGTTAATCAGTTGTATTACTAGACTAAATGTTTATAAACAAATAACTATTTTCTGATTGTGTTGATCAGGCCCAATTATCAAACTGAAGGAAAGATAACAGAATAAAACTTTGATCTAAATTCTTGATTCATCCTTGTTACACATTTTTGACTAGTCAGCATCTTTGAATTTTGGTTACTTGAGATAATTATTGTCAGTATGAAGTGTATGATGAAAATAACAATTAAATAGTGTGCATGAATATTTACATATATGTATATCTATATACACACACATAGAAATAAGGAGAAGTCTAATATGATGGAGATGATCCTTGCAGCAGTTCTTTTATTAGCATCTCACCACAGTTACAAAATTAATTTACAATTGCACAGGTACCCAGTTACAATATTAATTTCAGTAATACTGAATTAGTCTCATTAATTAATTTCAGTCCTTCAATACCTAAACAATCAGTTTCTGTAATGCACTATAACTTATAAATCAGATACATGTTTTGTCTATGTTCCCATGCAAATAAACAAATTGCTAACAATTAAAATATTAATGAATGTATTTAAGTTAGACTTGTGAAGATAAAGCCTTAGTCTCAGGCTCAGGAAAAAAATTGTGCCTTGACTGTGTTATTGCAATTTTATACAAGTCACAAAATAGTAAAAGTAAAGATGCCTAGTTATTAGGGATTTTTTTGGGGTAGGGGGAGGAAGTCCTTATCCTAAGAGGAGTTTTGAAGAACTTTTGGGCCGCAGGATTCCCACACTGTACACAGAATAAAACCTTCAAATGAAGATTTAATTTCACATTGAAAGTTAAAGATCAGGTCTATCCTTCTCAACATTAAAAGCAAATCTCACAGGTTGTAAATTAGAATTAAGCTGAACCTTGGCTTGACTTAATGTATTAAAAATCACCTTAATAGTAGAAATATATCAGGCAGTAAAACAATTCCTCTCTTTGCCATTATATTTAGCTAATTAGTACACATTTCTGTGTGTTGTTTTGAGAATTTTGTAAGCCTATCTTCAGTATTACCAATTGATTTTATTTCTTTGTGTCAAGTTTTAATGAGAATCCAGTGGAAACAATAATAAGTAAGTAGAAGCTGAAATTCAATTCATGTCCACTTTTCAAGAAAGGGGATAAATATCACCATCATAAAAAAACCAGTAAAATGCAATAACATAAATAAAACAAAAGTATGTAAAATGTTGAGATACATTATTTTATTGTTAATTATTGAGAAAAGTGAAGGTGGAGAACACTGGAGCTATTTAAATTCTTTACAAGCACAGAAAACAGACAGAGTCTATCACGAAAACATGCCTTAGCCCATGGTGGATTGTCAAATGTCTATAAGAATATTTTTTGATGAAGCCTTTAAAAGCTTGCATTTGTGCATTACAGATACGCAAAATAAGAAAAAAAAGAAGGTTAAAAAAAAGAGATAAATGTAAAGAGCAAAGACAAGGACAAAGGTGAGAAAGTGAGAGAATAACCTGTTTGCAGTGGTAGCTGATATGCTTTCCTCTCACTGAACACAAAGTTTATAAGAAATCCGAACTTTTACATATATTCCCTCATACTCAGTGAATTATTTCTCCCATATGCAGTCAGTAATTTGGTGTAAAAATCACACCTGTGTTGTGAAAATCCTTGAAATCTGTATAAAGTTCAGGGAACTATCATTGTTCCTGTAATACAAGAATAATGGTATGAGTACAGGCTACACGATTGTCATAATGTCCCTCAGTTTTAAGTCTGTCTGTTTAATCATGATCACTTTGAGCCAGAGAACTGAGAAAAAGGTGTTCTCCAGAACAACTACACAAACTACACTCAGTTTTAATAATTTTAAAGGTTCCTGGAAGTACTTACATGTCCTATTATATGATCCAATATCCTGTTTAGTATAATTTTATACTCCTCTAATTTGTTAACTGACAAAGTTAAATGATAGGTCAATGTCTGCCTTATATGTGTTTCATATAATATTAACTAGAAATCGCAAGTTGTGTATTTTAGAACTCAGCAGGACATTATGTTGCTGGTTCATCAGAGAAGCAATGCAATGAGCTGCACTTAGTTGATGTTTGGCTATTGATTCTGCTTAATAAAGTCCCCGTATACTAGTTGAAAGTATATATGTGTTTATCCAAGCTTTAGTATGCCTCATGCATCAGCATGAATATAAAGGTGGAAAAAATTGTCTTCTATCAGCTTAAGTTTTTGATTCTTACTGGGAAAAATATCAAATTATTAAAATTAAAATGAGGCTGAAAAAACCGCAATAGATCATTTATTCTATCTCTTTCTCAAGGTAGCACTAGCTATTCTGACTCTCTGTGATAACCATCAGAAAATAAAGTCCTCAACTCTGGTGCTCTCAGCTCTCTTGAACTAAGATCCAACATGACTCATGCTCCACATTAGCAGTCAACAAGATGCCATTTTTGTCACCTCCAACAGCTAGTCTGAGAGCATCCTGCCGCTCCATATGCTAGGTTCTAAGCATGATTTAATTATTCATTACTTCAGCAGGGGGAACTCTCCTGCTGTCTGTACCTGCAGGCAAGCACAAACACTAGTCTTCGCATCCTTTGCTACTGTACGTCTTCCCTTCTAAAGGAGGCACTGAATTTTCCGCTTTCTGAATCAATTGATGTTCTGCTTCAGCTTTATCTTCCATTGAAAAGCCAGTTCCCTGATTTTCTTGGTCTGAAAACAGATAGGATGCATTCTTCCTTGTTTCAGATGCTTATGGTGGAGAAATTGCTATTCATTTCAAATCTCAAAGGTTTTATTTGATGAAACTCCTGTAACTAATGAAAACCATGTAAACTGAAAATGGAAAACACCTTTTTGTAAAAAAATCCCAAACATGTTTTGTTTTATTTCTTATAACAGCCTTTGAATTTTCCCCATGGAAAGTAACCATAATTTTTTAACATCCATTTCTATTTATTTGAATATACTAAATTGACCTCTAAAAAACCACCATGTTCATAACATATGGACATCGAGCATCGTTGATATAAGAAGTCTTTGCATCTCTCTATGAGCATCAGTTCTAAGAAGAGATACAAAACAGACATTACCTGAAATTACAATAGTACCTGAAATTACAATAGTACCT